>NC_079491.1:6356734-6664390 GCF_020520425.1 Spinacia oleracea
ACCAGAAAATTAGAAGTAAGAGATAATTACTTTGAATTTTGAGGAGGGTGAATTGGAATTGCAGGATACTCCATGGTTGCGTTGGCGGCATTGTAGAACGTTGAAATCGTTGCTCCGGTTGTTAGTTGTGAGAAGTTAGAGTAGAGCATAAGGTTTTGGGGGAGGGGAGTAGAAGAAATCGGAAGAAAAGAGATAGGGATATGGAGTTGAGAGAGAGGGGGGGGAGAGTGTGCTGTGAAAGAGGCACGACATTTTTAGGGTTTGTAATGGTCGTTGGGGGTTTAATTAGGGGTGGGGGAATTTTAGTATTTATATGGGTGACACCAAAAGTGGGGTTACCGAAATCCCCCTTCCCGCAATTTTATAGGTTATTTTATTTTATTGGTAAATTAAAGATTTTATTAACCAAGATAGTAAGGAACAAGCTAAGAAACAAAACTCAAAAGGCGAGAGTATGAAAGAAAAAGCTTCAGATATGCAACCCTTCTAGGAAGGCCCCCCTAAACAAGAGCTCACAAACTTTCTTAATGTAGAAACATCTGCTAAAGAATATATTTTGAATTTCTTTATAAAGACTAGTAACAGTTCTCTTCCTATCTTGAAATCTTCTGTGATTTCTCTCAATCCATATGAAGAAAATTGTCTTGACCAAACTCATTCTATAAATCTGGTGCAAAGCATTATTTTTGTTAAAGTGCGTAACAACCAGCTGCAACTCAATACCACTCTTCACTGTACCTGCTCAAACCAAGTCACTGCAAGAGATTGTTCCAGATTTCAGCCGACAAAGGGCATTTGAAAAATAAGTTATCAACACTTTCCAAGGAAGTACCACATAAACAACAAATGGGATCACAGACCACTCCAAAACTATTAAGTCTGTCAGAAGTAGCTAGCCTGCCCCAACACAACGAGCCAACAAATGAAAGTACATTTTGGAGGAGCATGTGCATTACATATAAGTTTCCTCCAAGGGACTTTGGTTTGCGTACCTCTAAAAGCATTGTACACCCTTTTAATGGAGAAGTTATCATCGGTAATCAAGTAGCTAGAAAAAAGTATATAGGTTACTGATAGAAAGAATTAGCACACAAGAAGTACATATATTGAGATAGAGGATTTTGATCGACTCATATATATATATATATATATATATATATATAATTATTATCTTAATACTCAATCTAAATATGTTTGGGGTTTTTCAATTACCAAATGGAAATAAACCATAGATATTAATTTATTTATGTTTGAGGGGAACCATAGATTAATTTCTTAATATAGTGTAAGGATAACTTCTAATAAATTTCGTATTTAGTAAATTACAATTTTCGTGCCTAATATTATGCTCCCTTACACAATATATATAATAGCATTTTTAACATAGAAAGGCACTGCAAATTATTTGTAACAAAGGAAAAAATGGCTTTTAAATTAAATTACACTCTTATATTGTTTTCCCTGTCATTTTATTTGCTTGTCCTAGAAATTAGTGGCCGCACGCACGTTACTGAAGGCGATACCATTGTGTTTGACATAACAAAGAATGGAGCTAAGCCTGGTACCAATGTTGCAAAGGTAAACAAATACTTGAAAAATCGATGTCATAATCATGTAAAAAGTTTCTATATTTGTAACGGGTTTATGGGATGGCTTTAATTGAGACACGAAATGACATTTTTCTTCATATAAGATGATGCAAAAATATGGTATATGTATTGACAATCTGTTAACTCCATTTTTTAATCGATAATATTGGTTTATTGTTTGTTTTCAGGCTTTTATGCGTGCGTGGAGTGATGCATGTGCATCGAAAAAACGAAGCAAGGTTTTAGTTCCTAAAGGAAAATACTTGCTAGGCCCTATTACGCTTAAAGGTCCATGCCAAACACCAATTACAATAGAAATTTTAGGAAATTTCAAGGCCGCTTCGGATTTGGCATCCTTTAAAGGTGAAGATGCATGGTTTGAGATAGATAACGTCGATGGTCTGACAATCACAGCTCCTAAAGGAGCAGGTGTGTTCGATGGCCAAGGAAAAGAAGGTTGGAAAAATAATCATTGCGTTAAGACATTTGGCAGTTGTATATTCCTTCCTCATGTAAGCGCAATTTAGATCAAGTACACATATTTGGTAGGGGAATGTTAGGATGCAAAGACTATTTGTAAAATGATACAATAACTTATTATTTATATTGTGCATTGCAGAACTTTAGGTTTAATTTTCTGACGAATTCAAAAATTATTGGCATCACTTCACTAAACAGCAAGTTCTTTCACATAACCCTCCAAGGGTGTAAGAACCTGGAAATGACTGACATGAACATAACCGCCCCAGGAGACAGCCCTAACACGGACGGTATTCACATCGGACGTTCAGATGGCATTACCATTAGAGGAGTCAAGATTGCCACTGGAGATGATTGTATCTCCTTCGGTGATGGGTCAAAAAACATCCTTGTAGAGCATGTCACATGTGGACCTGGCCATGGTATTAGCGTAGGGAGTCTGGGTAGATACCCCAATGAGCAGCCAGTGTCAAATATTACTGTAAGAGATTGTACCATCAAGAACACTCTCAATGGTGTCCGGGTTAAAACATGGGGGGCCTCTTATGAATCCTCTGCCAGTTTGTTGCATTTTGAAGATATCACTATTCAAAATGTTACATTTCCCGTCATTGTTGATCAAGAATATTGCCCCCAAAATCATTGCAAACAAAGGTCCTCGTCCAGAGTTAAGATTTCTAACGTTCGATTCAAAAACGTGAAGGGAACATCAAGTACCAAGGACGCCGTGCAACTGATTTGCAGCAACACCGCGCCATGTAACAAGGTGGAGCTCACTGAAATAGACTTGAAATACAATGGAAAAGATGGTCCTGCGGTTTCAAAGTGCAAATTTGTTAAGCCTATTCTTACTGGAAAGCAGAATCCACGCGCTTGTGATGCACCTGCTGCCCCAGTTATTGAAGCAGCTGAATCAGACTCTTGAAAAAAGCTGCCAAAATTTTGACCGTCACTTTAAAATCATGTTCCTTTTCTCTAACAATATGTATGAAAGAAAATTTGTTTTGAGGAGGAAAATAAAAGAAAAAAGAACATTCTTTTACCTCTATATTTACCATGTCGATGCTCCAATCAGTGGTAGATAAATAATATTTAGTTAGATTAAATAAATTTGATAATTTTTTAGTGGTGTCAAATGGTTAATGGGGAAACTCATAAAATTTTAAAATTTTAATAAAATTTTAAAATTTTAATAAAATTTTCCAAAAATAAAAAATTCAAGTGAGGTCAAATGAGCCCACATTTTACTAATTGGCTCCGCCAGTGACTCCAAAATAGTAAAAAGTTTATACTTTTAAAATAGTATGTTTGTCTTTTTCATCTTGTTTTATTCTTTAATTCGACCTTCAATCTTGCATACTTTCACTTTCGTTTCCGTCCACTATAAAAATCTAAAAGTATACACATGCATTATTTTACCAATACTTTTTTCACGAAACCATTATTATAATTTTACGATAATATTAATTTGATTACCAAATTACTAATTAATGGATCCAAATTTCTCTTAATAATAATACCGTTTTTTTTTTAGTGAAAATAAAAATCACTATTATATAATGTAACTCTTGAGGTCATTATGTAGAGTTCTACAATTTTTTTTCCCACAATTAGTTGGTTTTATTTTCATATTGCACAATTGTTTGATTACATGCATGATTTGTACTAGACTTTCCTAATTAGTGATTTGGCATTAAATAATCGATTTTAAAATTAAATAAATTCAATTTGATTAAACAACCATTTTTTTAAATTAATTTCATTAAATAATGAAGTTACCCTTATGATAATGAATTTGGAGTTCCCTTATAGAATAGAAATTAGTATGTTAGTACTTATTAGTTTTACTTTGGAAAAATTGATACAAAAGGTCTCAACTATGAACACTTTTTCTTTAAACAATTACACCTATCAATTAACTAAGTTTTGTCCAGATTTTATAGGTATTTTGCAAGATATGTAAAAATAATTTCACATAACACACATGAAACTTTTAATGTATTCACTTGTCAAAAAAAAAAAAAAAAAAAACTTTTAATGTATTCTAATAATATAACATAACACACATGAGATTAGTATGTATTTCAGATAAGTTTAGTTAACTTTAAATAATATAATTTCAAATAAAATAAGTTATTTTTAAACATTTCCACGCACAGATAAGCTTATTTCAAACAAAATAAGCTTTTTCAGATAATACAAGTCCAGATAAGTTCAAATAATATAAGTTTAGACAAAATAAGTCCAATAGAACGGAGCCTTATTTGTAGCCCATGTATCATTATTCATCTATACTAATATATTAAAAGGCGTTTTGAAGAATGTATACGTGTCACGTAGATCTCTCCTTATTACGCCATGTCACCACTTATTAGCATCATGACACGTTATTACAACAAAAAAAATCGAACAAGGATCGAACACCAAACCTCTTTGTTAAAAGTTACACTTCTTACCATCTTAACCAACTACAACTTATGTAATATCTTTCCATATAATCCTATATATTCGTTTTACAATAAAAAATACATTGAATAAAAGTGAATGCAAAAAAATGAATGATTACTTAATTCATAAATGTACAATTATTACTTTGAAGAAAAGGATCCGACTTTGTTTAGATTTTTGGATGTGGGTTTTAATCGGGAAGGTTGTTGATCGGCCACTAATCTTATGTCACCACCATAATTTGATGATGACACCATCTGTACGTGCACATATTTTATAAAAAAAACCCGAATAAAAGTCAAAACTCGGGGCAACGCCCGGGTCACATACTAGTTTATATATATAACCCTCCATTTAACTTTTCAAATTGGTAACCTCCAATGTCTCTAAGGCCCTATTTGGTTCATCATTAGTAAAGAAAAAGAAGTGAAAAGAAAGGAAGGGGAAAAAAAAAGGAAAAAAAATGAAAGATAAAGAGATTTTATTTTCCTGTGTTTGGTTTAAAAGAAGGAAATGAAGAAATGACAACTTTTATTTTTTTTCTTTCTTATCAAATTTCTCCAATTATGGGAGGAAAGAAAACTAAATTTTTTATAAAGGATCTTGTGTGAACTCGACCTTATGTATGGAGAAGGGAGCGTCGTCAATGTATGTGTCCAATGGATGATGTGAACTCGACCTTATAATACATTGTGTTTGGAGATTATATAAAAGTAAAAGTGGAATGAGTCTACATGTACATGTCGTGTATTTCTATGTATCTCAACTGATATGTACCGCTATGCACTATTTAAAATAATTAACTAGTGTTTGGCCCGGGCGATGCTCCGGTTGCTACTTTGAATAATTAAAATTTGATATTTTTCGTTAGATCTATATGTTTGACCATAATACATGTAGTCCATGCATAAAAGTGAAAAGATTCATTAAATTCATCAACTTTATTGATTTTTTTTTGAATGGTTTCACCAACCTAATGGTACGCAATTTAAATAGTTTTACTCTGTTCAAATGTGGGATTTGTTTGGAATTGGTGAATTTTGATTGGGTTTTGTTTGGAATGTGTAGGATAATATTGGTTGTTGAGTTGATCTTTCCTAAGGATGACTTAAAGGAATATCTTAGGGGGGATATTTCCACGTACAGGATATATTTTTGAATTTATTTAGTGTTTGTTTCTTACCCGATTCTGATTAGTAGTAGGTTGTAAGATTGTTAATATGTACACCACGTACTCATTTATCATGCGAAGTAATTTTTCAATTAGATTATCTTATAATTCGTTTAATCTATTTTCTAATGGAGCTAAGTGATTCAAATTAATAAACATCAAATTACATGTCGGGCATTTAATATAGTTGATGCTTATGAGACTTATGATATCATGCTTAGTTCATGGTTTTCCTAATGTTTTAATTGTTATTTTCATTCCAATATAGTACATAGGAAATAACAGCTAAACAGCTAACATAAAGATATAGTTGTTTTAGACTTCATGTTTACGTGCATTTATAAATTAATGTGCATGAATAAACAATAATTAGTGGTTGGTTAAGATGGTAATGAGAGTTATTCTTCAAACTGTAGGTCTTGTGTTCGAGCCTTATTATATTGGTTTTTGGTTGTCAATAACATTACATAACCTTGGTGAGTGGATGACGTGGCGCAAGTAGGAGAGTTCTACGTGACACAAAAAATTTATTCACAACGCCTTTTAATATATTAGTATAGATTAATTAATGATTAAACTATTTAAATTTTAAATGTATAAAATTGGTTAACTAATTATCTACCTCGTCTTTTCAAAATGGAGGATTTGCGTTAAGCAAAGACAAGAATGAAAATAATTGATAATGATTGAAGATGAAAAAAGAGGATTTGACACGGGAAAGTGTTGAGAGAAAGGAAATTGGACGAAGATGAAAACGGAGGAGAAAGAAAAAAAGAGGGCAAATCAGTCACTCCACTATTATTAACAGAAATCATATTTTTTTGAAGAAGGGTTGTAAGATTATTATAGCCATTTATAAAAATATTAATTTTCATGTTTTGGCCTTTTAAATGGTAAGGATACGATCGTGATTTTACGTAGTAGCTGTTGTTAGGTGGCGAGTGGCCTGTGTTATTTTCTTTACTAGATTTTAGCCCGTGCGATGCACAGATTATATTAAATTGTTATGTTTAAATAGAACTCATATGTATATACCAATTTTATATACTACCTCCGTTCCTTAATGTTCTTTACGGTTACTATTTGCACGAAATCCAATGCAATATTTAACGACTTATATATCCATTTCCGTATGTGAAAAACTTATAAAAATTTGATATTTTGAAAATAGACAACGAGACCAATCTAACAAGATCTTACATGATAACATTTTAATGTATATAACAGTGAGAATCCACGGTCAAAGCTTTCATACTTTGGACACATATTCCAAAGCGTAAAGAACATTAAGGAACGGAGGTAGTGTTAGATTAGATTAGTTTTTTTTATTTTGCATTGAATTTTATTTTAGATTTAATTTTTAATTATGAGAGTGTTTGTTTTTGGATGAAACTGTACATGCGTAATATTAATAATTAACTAGTTTTTGATCCCGAGTAATGCCCCGGGTTACTACATTACTCCGTAATAACTTCACATTTAGTTTGATTTCTTTTGCAATAATAACATGAAACATGTCATGTCCTAGTGGTAAAAGTTTTATTGTTTAAACTCAAGATTGGGGTTCAAACAGAGCGCCACATGTCACGCTTACTTTCTTACAAACGCTTTTTAATACTTCCTCCATTTCACAATAGATGCATAATTTCTCATTTGCGCACTATTCATCAATTAACTTTGAAAACATTTCTTTCACTGTTGTGTAAGAAAAAACTGTTAGGTTATGATACATATGACAATTCATAAATCATGCGGAAAAACCATAAAGCCAGGAAAGCATATTATTTACACATAATCATTTAGCATAGTTTAGATGCATACACTTTGTTGCGTGCCCTCCCTAGCTGCGCCCGAACCGAACAAGAACAAGTCTTTAGGACTCCAAGTGTCGTCCCTCCGTAGATAGTCCACAGCACGTCCGGATCCGCCTTAAGCTTGACCAACTAGGATCGCCCTTAAGGTACTTAGAATTTTCGGCTAATGTAGGCAATTGTATGACTGAATTTTTGCTCTCAAAAATCACTTTGAATACTTGAATGCTCTCTTTAAAATAATGACCCTAGGCCTTTATTTATAGAGGTATGGAAAGGGAATTGTAATCCTATTAGGATACGAATTAATTAAACTAGAATCCTAATAGAATTCTTATTTAATTAATTCATCCTTTTAGGTTTAGGAATTTAATCATATGTCGAAACCTGATAGCTTTAGGATTCGTATAGCACACAAACACACACACGCACGCACATCAGCCCACGAAGGGCGCCATGCGCGCGCGCGCAGCCCACGAGGGGCGCCATGCGCGCGCGCGCAGCCCACGAGCTCGCAGCCCATTGCCACGAGGCCCACACGCTGCCGCAGCGTTGGCGCGCGCTGGGCCTGCCTTGCGGTGGGCCTGGCGCAGCCTTGGCTGGTGCGTTGTGGCGCGCTGGCTTGTTGGGCGATGGCCCGGCTTCGTGCTGGGCCTTCGTCTGGCAGGCCTCGTCCGATGCTAATTCGTACGATACGCTTCCGATTAATTTCCCGATTCCGGAATTCATTTCCGATACGAACAATATTTAATATTTCCGATTCCGGAATTAATTTCCGTTTCAAACAAATATTTAATATTTCCGTTTCCGGAATTATTTTCCGATTTCGATAATATTTCCGATTCTGACAATATTTCCGTTTCCGGCAATATTTCCGATTCCGGCAATATTTCCATTTCCGATAATATTTTCCGATACGTACGGCAACATCTACGACTTGGATAATATTTATATTTCCGATACGATCCATATTTCCGTTTCCGGCAATATCATCGTTTCCGGAGTATTCATTTCTTGCCTGTGACGATCTCAGCTCCCACTGAAACCAAGATCCGTCGATTCCGAATATCCATAGATGGAGTATTTAATGCCATTAAATACTTGATCCGTTTACGTACTATTTGTGTGACCCTACGGGTTCAGTCAAGAGTAAGCTGTGGATTAATATCATTAATTCCACTTGAACTGAAGCGGCCTCTAGCTAGGCATTCAGCTCACTTGATCTCACTGAATTATTAACTTGTTAATTAATACTGAACCGCACTTATTAGACTTAACATAGAATGCATACTTGGACCAAGGGCACTATTTCCTTCAGTCTCCCACTTGTCCTTAGGGACAAGTGTGCATTTCCTAATTCCTTTGTCGCTCGATGCTTGCTCTTGAACATAAGGTAAGAGTTGTCATCCTTATTATGTCCAGAGGTGTTCCTCGGTTTCAGAGTTCAACTGATCAAATAAACAGATAATCATAGCCTATGATTCATCCGAGCACGGCCATGCATTTCACAGTTTCTAGCTCTCCGAGTGGCCTTGTACAACTTTTAAGCATCTCATCCCGATTTATGGGAGGACAATCCCAATCTTGCGATCTTGAGATTAGACTTCGTTTGATAGGTGATTACCTGAGCGTTGCCTTTATAGCCTCCTTTTACGGTGCGACGGTTGGTCAACGTCAAAGCAACCAGTTCTCAAACAAGTAATTTCAAATCACTCAGGTATTGAGGATTTAGTGTCTAATAATTTTAATGAAATTTACTTATGAAAAATTTTCATCTCTTACAGTAAAGTTTCATAGGTCTTGTCCGATACTAGTCTTCCCAAAGTAAGTATCTATGCAAATGATTATGACATTGCCATGTCCACATAGTTCAAGAAACAGAACTACTAGTCATCTTGCATTCTAATCGTCTAACGTTTTCTATGCGTCCAATTTTATAGAAAACTCCGACTAGGGACCATTTTCAACCTTTGACATTCAAGTTCACTTGATAGACATTTCTTAGTCACATGACTGGTCCTGACAGTCTATCTTGAATATATCGTCAAATTGAAGGGACTCATCATTTAATACTAAACCAAGATTAAATGGAATATGAAAATACTTTTCATATATGATAAATGTTTCAACCCCAGTGTTTTACAACCATGGGCCTCAAACCCATCTGTAAAACAGTTCATGGAATTCAAAGCTATGCTTGATTTCCAGTGCTACCATGTGAGTGTTGTTTCTCACTTGTTGCATAGGTTTAGTTATCATGCTTTGCGAATCTTAATATCATTTTCATCGAATGTTCTTCGAGATATGATGATAAGATCTTTTGGGTGTGTTTAGTTTGTGATCTATTCTTTCTAGCTACAAGAGTGGTTCTACGCATTTT
This sequence comes from Spinacia oleracea, assembly GCF_020520425.1. NCBI lineage: Eukaryota > Viridiplantae > Streptophyta > Magnoliopsida > Caryophyllales > Amaranthaceae > Spinacia > Spinacia oleracea. Next base: position 6,366,614 of record NC_079491.1, read on the forward strand.
GCAATGAAGAACTATCAAGTCAGCAGACATGTGATCTACCCAAGTTCAATGAAGAACTCATTAACATAAACAACCCTGTTTTATTGCTTCTTAGGCAACAAGTACTTTTACTTCAACTATTTAGGTTGCTAGTGATGCTTTGTTTAGATTTACTTATCCAAGCAGTTCACAGATATGTGGAAGTCTTTCCAGCTGTATCTTAGAACATAGAAATTAATATTTAATTTCCCACGCAACAACTCATGGTCTCCAATCCATGTTGCCATTTCAAAACACAATGCTCTATAACACGTCCTTGTCAATGGTTAACTTCAAAGGAATCTTGCTTGATCCTTTGCCAGTGTTTATGCGTGTAGCATCAATATTTAGCATATATTTATTTCCTTGAATCAAGAACTATTCCTATGTACCTTTTCAAGTACCATAAGTTTTTCTTGATCTCAATCTAGTTGATCTTCACTTAGATCAATAGAGATTGGTATATGTTCGTTATGCCTAAAGCCATACGATACGTTTTTGGCGATCCTCATATTATATCATACATGATAAATTCTTTTGCAGAATAATTCCCAATTGAATTCTATTCATGTAAGTTTAGCTCATCTAGTTTCAGTAGATACTAAATCTAGCTAAATTCTTTGACATATAATATAGGTTAAGAATCTTACTTAGATCCTTTGATGTTTAACTTAGTAAACGCTTATACATAGTTCAGACATCTTTTACTTAGATTTATTCACATGGGTCGAATATCTCCAATGGAGTATTTCGTGTTTGATTTAGTAAATGCCATTACTTAATCCAAAACAATATTATAAGATCTTTGTAAATAGATCTTAATACCCAGTATGTACTAAGTTTCGCCATGGTCCATCATTGATGAATAATTTCAAATCTAAGTCATTAGCATTTGAATGTTATTTCACAATAGAGAGATATGTGTGATACACATAGGACCAATTAAGTTTTACGTACTCCCACTAAACTTCTTATATATCTATAAGAATCATGTACATTTTATGAAACTAAAATGCTTATTAGCTTCACTAAAATACAGTTCCAATTCCCAATTGCTTGCTTAAATCTGTACTTAGATTTCATAAGTTAGTATTCCTTTTCAAGCATTTATTTGGATCCACAAATCCTATGACATGCCATGTACATAGTTTTCTTCCAACATTTGATTGAGGAATACGTTTTGTCATCCAATTGTCATATGTACCAATATGCAATCATTGCTTGAATTATAGACTTGAGCATTACAATTATGCATGAGGTTTCAACACAATCCATGTCATGAATTTGCTTGTAACCTTTAGCAACTAATCTAGCTTTGTGTGTGAACACAATTCCATGTTTGATGGTTTTTATCCTTAAAACAAACTTGCAACCAATAGGTGTGAAACTATTCTTGCAAATCAACAAAATTTCAATTTTGTCATCAAAACATTGAGTATGTTTTATGGCCTCTAACCATTTAAAACATTTGAGTCTATATAAGGCCTCTAACCTTTTTAGGGAATCTGGGTTTCGTCATAACTTTCTTACAGGTCACAAACTCATTAATCTTCATGATAATAGTTTGACTGTAAGTTGTAGGTTTCTTCACTATCTAATAGAAGAATTGCATAGTTTCAGTGACTTGAACTCTATGCCTACTTGGGTATGGAACATCAAACAATAGAATATCAATAGCCACTTGAAAGTCCTTTGAATATTCTATTCTCCTTGAAGCACTTGTAAAGTCTTCTAAGAGATGTCTATTCTTTAAAAGCCACTTCTAAAGTCCTTAAAGAATACGTGTTCGGATTTTCTAAAGAACTTCGAAAAGCCTCCGGAATGTCCGTTTATGTTTGTTGTTCGCCTCGAAGACTTTCGAGGTCTATTTTCTCCCACTTGTCATTTTGGAAACGAATCTCCAAAACGACATTATTTCGAGCAAACAAACATTATGTTCTCAAAAATTCGTGGTAGAAACAATACCCTTGTGTCTCATTTGAATAAATCACAATGAAACATATATCTATACTTGGGCCTTAGTTTGTCGAATGACAAACACTAAGCTCCCACTGAGTTTAGGAACTCTTTAGATATATTATGAAAAGATATTTTGAAATTACTTTTCAATAGCTTTGACGAATTTGGTTTAGTTTGGTGGTAGTTGAGCATTTTGTTTTTAGAAATTATAGGAAAAGTCTTTATGATTCATCATTGATCGAATCAAGTACTAATTGACTTCGATCATTCCAACTTAGATATGCAATATCTTATGGAGCTAGATCGTGAATTTGCAACACACAATCATTGATGATCATTCTAGACTCAAGTAATCATCAACATGATCTGACCTAGATCTTTATGATTCCTTGCCAAGTGGATTTTATACTTCTGAATCTTTGAACTAGCCAAACAGATTCAAACTTATATCACATTGAGTAAATAAACCAATATGCACTCAAAACCATGTGAAATAATAAAGTCATAAAATCTTTCTTTAGCTTTGAACTCTATTGTCTAGGCGTTCTAACAATAGTTCATATCTTTTGTTACTTTCAACAAGTAAGACTAGCTTGTCTTGAATTGATCTAGAAATCAACTTTCAAAAGTCCATCAAAATAGAGCTTATGAATGTTAACTTGTTGATATGGTCTAAGCAACAATGCCAAAGATTAGTGGAACTCAAATCAAGGGGTTGATTTGAACCTAGTAAAGTTTTTATTGTTAAAGAGTTGTTTGTTTTAATCAAGCATATTGACTCATCCCGTAAATGACCATTTCATTCAAATAAACAAACAAACAAATATTGTTTTTGTTCTTCTGAATGTGAGTCTTTCTGTGTATGAAGCAGAAATTTAGGTATGCTGATTATGGAACAAAATAGCCATTTAGTTCCAGCCTTGAAAGGAATTAAAACAAACTAGATGACCCTACAACTAATGTAGCATTGCCATGCTTCATTTCCCACTTGTAGGTCATTAGTGTAGCCTAGCTTCCATTGTTTGAGTTATTACCGAAGTAAGAACCTCAAGCGGTATATGATACCAAGAAAGTTTGATTACTAGGTCACTTTTCTTTAAACATAAACTTATAGGTAGAAACGGAATCGTAAATTCCTTTCATTTGTTCCTTGTTTTCCTATTTCTTGTACCCTTTCTTATAGTCTTAAGAATTGAATTCTTTAGTGTTGACTTTTATACTTTGTTAGACATGTCCAATGTCACCAACAAGGTTCTTTACCATTTTAATTTATGTTGAATATTTTGTTTCAACTAGATGATCTTACCAGAAGCTTCTAAAGTTCTCTAAGCATCGATCTATTCGAATGTCTAGGGACTAGACTCATTCGAGAATTAAATGGACAAAGATATTAGGTTGTTAACCATTGGTAAGGCTGAGCGTTTAAACTCAATGCTTTATGATCTCAAAACTACATTGTATTTTGAATTCACAAGCACCAATCGGTTTGCCATTCGACTTTGATACTCGAAAACAACCATAAAAGTCGCTAAAAGAAACGTACATTTTAAAATTGCTCACATCTCTCATTTCCGTGAATCGTTCTTGGATTCACTACCAATCGAGGAAATTTACTGTTACCTTTCTAAAAGGATTTACTGCAGTGCAAGATATTTAATTATAAACAATAATTAAAACATATATTGAAGCATGCAAAGTCTAAACATTTATCATGAATAATAACTTGAAAATTAATGCAATCATGCAATTAAAACAAGTTATTAGCATTTTATTCGAATTTATTGTTCCGGCAGGTGCGAATAAAATGATTCCAAGATCCTAAAACCATTGAAGAATTAAGCACTGTTTGTCGACTCAATTCTAAAACATTTTAGGTAAGCAAAAGCCTTTTGCTAATAGTCTAGAAACTATTCTTGGTTGATAGGTACGTCTAAGAACTTATTAGGTAAACCTATCGATTTTGCCACGACATAAAAGGACTCCTTACTTATATCGTTGAGTTTCACCATAACTAACATGTACTCACAATTATTTGTGTACCTTGCCCCTTTAGGACCAATAAGTAACACCTCGCTGAGCGAAAACTATTACTAGATTGATGTAAAGGATATCCAAGCAAGTGTATATTTTGGCATGGCACCTTTTAACTCAATTTTTAAGTTTGGAACTTAAGGCTCTTACTATGTTGGTTAGATTTTAAGTGAACTAAAATCCTTAATCATGCAACATAATCAAGCTTTGATCTCATGCATGTTAAGACATATTTAAAGCAATAAATAACTTAAATCATGCATAAGATAAATGTGGTCTAGTATGGCCCGACTTCATCTTGAAGCTTTAACTTCAAATCCGTCTAGAAAATCTCCGTGGGAGGCACCATTTTCTTCAAATAGGATAAGCTATAATTAAAAACTAATTACAACTATTTGATGGTACGCAGACCATATTTGAATTGAAAAACAACTTTGGTACTTTAGACCAATTACATTCAAATTAATGGTACGCAGACCATATTTTCTATCCTATTTGGGCCATAGTAGTCACTTAATAACCTGCAAAACAGTACATATACAATATATACCATTCACCCATTCATTATCATGAATGGCCCACATAGCTGGTTAGTTAAACACATTATGCATCACATAAACATTTGCAGCAATTAATCAAGGGCACCAATAATCTACAAATTATTCAGTCCTTATTAATTCTAATCAAGTTGTTTTAACCTTAAGGATTTGTAGACCTAATCAAGAGTTTATGACTAAAAATGCTCCCACTTAAACCAATAAATTCACATGCTTTACTAATTTTAAACATAAAAATGTATTTCTAGTCTAACCGGAAACATACAAATTTAATTAAAATTTAAAGCTCATATAAATTTATAATTGAATCCAAAAAGTTTAATTTAATTTCAGTCGTATTTAAATTAATTCATGATTTTAATTTTAGTAAAATAATTAGAATAAATAAAATTTATTATAATTACAATATTCAAAATTAAAATCCAAGAAAATAATTTAAATTATTAATTTTAAAATTAATTAAAATTACGTAAACTGAAAATTTCAAATTAAAATTTCAAAACGATCTAATCGCAACGCAACAATCCCACGCAATGCACGCCCATGGGCCACACGCACACAACCATCGCTGGCCATGTGCGCGCAGCCCATGCGCTGCGTCGCATCGCTGCTGCTCACCATCGCAAGGCATCAATCGAACACGCGAGCTGGTGCTCGCTACGCGCGCCAGCGCTCAATGCACGCGAGCCATCGCTTGCTGCGCTCGATCCATGCGCTTGCCAGCGCTCGCTGCGCGCGCTTGCCAGCGCTCGATCCATGCGCGCGCCAGCGCTCGCTGCGCGCCTGCCTTTCCCGCACGCGAGCTTGCGCTCATCGTACGAGGCAACAGTATGCGAGATGGCGCTCGCTGCGCGCGAGGCATCGACGCTGTGCGTAGCGCTCGTGGCACGCGAGCTTGCGCTCGGTGCGCGCGAGGCTCCGCATGCTTGCGCGAGGCAGTGCGCGCAGTGGCGCAGCACGCTTGCTGCTCACACGCGACTGCTGTGCCTTGCTTTCGCCCATGCCCACACGCCCATTGCACATAGCCCACGACACAAGGCAGGGCTACTGCCTTGTGCTCGTGCACCATGCCCTTGCTCGCTGCATTCGTACCGCATGGGCGACGAGCTCCCTTGCTCGTCGTCGCATGCCCGCACTATACAACACCCCTTAAGGGTAACACGTAGCGTCCATTGCTTTGTGCGTGCAAGTTATATGAGCGAGTCGCATAAAAATTAAAAATTTATATTCAAAATTAATGACAAATTAATAAATAATATTAATTTCATAATTTTAGGGCGAAAAATCGAAAATTTATTATTTAATTGATTTCCGATTAACATGGATTCAAGTCTAGGTCATAAAAATTTAAAATTTAACATAAATTTACAATTTTTATGGTGGTTTTTAATCATAGGTATCTAATTAAATTATAACTAATTATGAAAATCAAATTAATTCTAAATTATTCCAATTTTCAACAAATTAATCATAATTACAAATTAGATTGCATAATTAACAAGGCTAGGCATTCAAACTTGTTAAACATATACAGTAGGTCAATCAAAAATTCAAGATTTATCAACAAGAATCGCAAATATTTAATTTAACATCTTAAATTTACGAAATTTTGCATTCGAAAAACTAAAACATCCGAAAAGTCATAGTTAGGCTTCGAATTTGAGAATTCTGGGTTCGGCCGAAAAATACTTATTTTTGTCAAAATTTTAGAATGCCTTTTACATGCGGAATTGACACGAAAATCACTCGATTTGGATGAGTAACGAAGAAACTGCCGAAAAACTGCGTACGTATAATTAAATAAACGCAATTTGCAATTAATTAACAATTACGAAAATTAATCACCCCTTTTAATTCTTGCAAATTTGTAATATTTAACCATGTTTATGCAATTTAGATTATGAAAATAATAAGAGGCTCGTGATACCACTGTTAGGTTATGATACATATGACAATTCATAAATCATGCGGAAAAACCATAAAGCCAGGAAAGCATATTATTTACACATAATCATTTAGCATAGTTTAGATGCATACACTTTGTTGCGTGCCCTCCCTAGCTGCGCCCGAACCGAACAAGAACAAGTCTTTAGGACTCCAAGTGTCGTCCCTCCGTAGATAGTCCACAGCACGTCCGGATCCGCCTTAAGCTTGACCAACTAGGATCGCCCTTAAGGTACTTAGAATTTTCGGCTAATGTAGGCAATTGTATGACTGAATTTTTGCTCTCAAAAATCACTTTGAATACTTGAATGCTCTCTTTAAAATAATGACCCTAGGCCTTTATTTATAGAGGTATGGAAAGGGAATTGTAATCCTATTAGGATACGAATTAATTAAACTAGAATCCTAATAGAATTCTTATTTAATTAATTCATCCTTTTAGGTTTAGGAATTTAATCATATGTCGAAACCTGATAGCTTTAGGATTCGTATAGCACACAAACACACACACGCACGCACAGCAGCCCACGAGGGGCGCCATGCGCGCGCGCAGCCCGCGAGCTCGCAGCCCATTGCCACGAGGCCCACACGCTGCCGCAGCGTTGGCGCGCGCTGGGCCTGCCTTGCGGTGGGCCTGGCGCAGCCTTGGCTGGTGCGTTGTGGCGCGCTGGCTTGCTGGGCGATGGCCCGGCTTCGTGCTGGGCCTTCGTCTGGCAGGCCTCGTCCGATGCTAATTCGTACGATACGCTTCCGATTAATTTCCCGATTCCGGAATTCATTTCCGATACGAACAATATTTAATATTTCCGATTCCGGAATTAATTTCCGTTTCGAACAAATATTTAATATTTCCGTTTCCGGAATTATTTTCCGATTTCGATAATATTTCCGATTCTGACAATATTTCCGTTTCCGGCAATATTTCCGATTCCGGCAATATTTCCATTTCCGATAATATTTTCCGATACGTACCATGTTTCCGTTTCCGGCAACATCTACGACTTGGATAATATTTATATTTCCGATACGATCCATATTTCCGTTTCCGGCAATATCATCGTTTCCGGAGTATTCATTTCTTGCCTGTGACGATCTCAGCTCCCACTGAAACCAAGATCCGTCGATTCCGAATATCCATAGATGGAGTATTTAATGCCATTAAATACTTGATCCGTTTACGTACTATTTGTGTGACCCTACGGGTTCAGTCAAGAGTAAGCTGTGGATTAATATCATTAATTCCACTTGAACTGAAGCGGCCTCTAGCTAGGCATCCAGCTCACTTGATCTCACTGAATTATTAACTTGTTAATTAATACTGAACCGCACTTATTAGACTTAACATAGAATGCATACTTGGACCAAGGGCACTATTTCCTTCAAAACCCTAGCCCCCATTGAAATTTTTGAGGGGCTTCCATCAGTTTTTACCGGTGGAAAGCCCCAATTACTTTAATTTCTTGTGTTGTTTCCTTTAATTTTTGTTTTTGTAGGTTTAATAATGCTTCCTCCTTTAGAGAGGAACGTTTCTCCCTTGAAAGAGAGGGTTTTTTTCTCCTTGCTTTTCGAAAGGTTTTCTGCTTGTGTGTTGGTATCGAGTCGATGGGTGTTATTTTGTATTTCATGGTGGAAATTGTGTAGTTTCTATGATGTATGCACTTTGAAGATCAAGATCAATCCGGGATATGAAGCAGATTCATTTTTCAAGATGACTATAACGTTTAACGAGGTCCTCCATACAACGAAAAGATGCTTTGACATCGAAGTTTTTTCATGGCTACACATATACCATGATTTCGGAGCCGTTCTTCTGTATTTGTTCATTTAGTTATTTGAAAAAAAGAATTTGTTATTATATTTTAGATTTGTTCTTGTTCTTGTTTAGGGGAAATTTTGATGGTAGATGTCGTATGGCTTTATTTGAATGAAAATTTTCCTTAACCCGTCAAATATATATATATATATATATATATATATATATATATATATATATATATATATATATATATATATATATATATATATATATATATATATATATATATATATATATATATATATATATATATATATATATATATATATATAGGGTTGGGATCCGGTGAGAAGTGGTTATATGGTGAGAAGCGTGAGAAGTAATCTTGACCATATGATCAAGTGAATCTAACGGACCGTATGCATCCCACTTCCCACATTATATTCTAAAAAATAAATGGTAACCTCTACTTACCCAACAATTTAGTGAACGTGGCCACGTTTTGTACTGCTTGTTGCTTTCTCTTTCCTTCTTTCTCTTTCCTCATCTCTTCCCAACAAAGAAATTAAACCAGACATGGAGCTTAAAGCTTGCAAGTTTATTTTTGTCCAGAAATTCATTTTCCTTTACTCTCTCTCCCCAAGTAGTATATCACAATAGAAAGAGGGTAGATATACATCAATGTTCAGATATATTCAGTAGATACATCAATTTTAAGATATATTCAGTAGATACATCAATGTTAAACTACAGATACATTAAAGTTCTGCAATAGGTGCATTCAGTAGTATATTGAAAATAAGCTACAGATACATCAAAATTAAACTACAGATACATCAAAATTAAACTACAGATACATCGAAATTAAAGGATAGATATATCAAAATCAAACTCTGCGAAGACGACTATGAAATCTGAAAAATGAGAAAGAAATGGACAATTATAAGAGAGGGGCACCATTTTAATCTCTATGGAAGCACAGGGATGGCAGAGAGGGAAGAACAGAGGAGAGAGAAAGAATATATTGAATTTGTTTTGGGTTGAATCACGTGGGAAACTTTTCGTGGGGTCTTTTTTTGTATAATCCTAACCATTTGTTTAATTAAATGAACGGGTGAGATTACTTCTCACCCTTCTCACGCTAAGGTCACTTCTCACATGAGCCTAAACCTATATATATATATATATATATATATATATATATATATATATATATATATATATATATTAGGGGAAATTAATCATATTATACAATGATAAAATAATAGCAATAAATGAGATATGCTGGCGTGTAGGTGGTATAAATGTATAATATATCTATACCCTAAACAAGTGGAGTAACACATCTTTTTTCCACGACGTCGTAGGGCATCCCCTCAACCATTTAATTATCCTTTTGCCCCCTTTCCATGAACTCAGTAATTTCATCTTCTAAGTTTCGATCAAGATCATCACTATAGTCTATATAATGCTTTATTTTATGCATTGTAGTTTCTTGAAACCCCGTGACAAATATGTACGTACTTATATAGTGAGTTATCGCACATTAGAGAAGTAGACAGTTTATAGACAAATTTGTCAAAAAATACCTTTTATAACTCAAATTTTGCGAGAAATGACCCTACATTTTTTTTTTGTGAAATCACACCTTAATGTAATTTGTTTTGCGAGAAAGGACCTAAGGGAAGTTTCCGGTATTGACTGAGCTTTTCCGGCCGTTGACTAGCACGTGAGCAGCACGTGTGGCTTGAGTTGGCTAAAGACGCAGATTTTTCTTAGTCTTGAATTTTCAAACTTGATTTTATTTCGATTTTTTTTATTAACTTTAGGTTTTAAAAACTTAGAATTTTGGAGTTAAAATTGGGTGAGGTTAGCAAAATAAAGCCACACGTGCTTCTCACGTGCAAGTCAATGGACAGAAAAGCTCAGTCAATGCCGGAAAATTACTTTCGATTGTATTTCGCAAAAAAATTACATTAAGGTGTGATTTTCACAAAAAAAATTATATAAGGTATTTTCTTGTAAAAAAAAGTACATTAAGATGTGGTTTCACAAAAAAATTATATAAGGTCCTTTTCGCAAAATTTGAGTTATAAAATATCCTTTTTAGAAAATTTGCCTAGATAATAATCAATTTATAAGTTAATTTGAGAAGTTTACACTCCTATGATTAATAATTGGTTTTGAAACGGAACTTTTTCTTAGACTTTGTTAGAATACCATAACTCTAACAGACTTAAAATGGATAATTCTCCTCCTTTTTAGTGTGTCAATCTGACCGTCTAAGCAAATTGGTAAAAGACTAAAAGCCATCTTAGTTAGGTACACCGTACACGCAGTGGCGGAGCCAGGATTTTTTTTTGGGTGTCGGCAGTGACGTTCCCATAATTTTTAGAGTATTGTGTCGGGTGATCCTCCACAAAACACAATATATTACTAAAAAAAATTTATCATCCATAAATTAAGCAATATTCATATTACAGTCGTACAAAATTATTACAATTATTCACTAGGGTTTTCATATGTGTGGTGAAAACTGAAAAGAATAACTTAATTAAAGAGAGCGGGTATTTAAATTCAAAACTCTAAGAACCAGTTATTTCAAAAGACTGTTCTCTTAAGATAACCCTCCTGTAGTTATTCAAAATTCTAAGAGAACGGTGGTTTATAAAGACTGTTCTCTTAGGATAATCTCAATAGTATACTGATCTCTTACGTATGGAGCGGGTGTTTTTAAGTATAACCTACGAGATCGGTTCTGTTTAATACCAGGTCTCTTAGCTCTCAGCTATAAGATTTTTTTTCCAGTTTTTTTGGGGGGTCTAGTTCCGCCACTGCGTACACGTGATATTTATACTTAATATATAGAATTAAATGATTAATGACTTCATAGTATGATAATATATGTGTGTTATTATAGTGGAAAATGTGAATAACGTGATGATGGAACTTTTTCATTTGCTAAATTAGCAATACTAATCTACTACTAGTATTAGTTAATTTGCAATATAAGAAAAATAATTAAATTTTGTGAGTCCGTTATTAAACTATACTAGAAGACAGAAATAATATGGCTATTGCATTTTCTTCAACTTCATGTTAGAGGTTCCTTGTATACTGGTGTTACTTGAATTTCGATGTTACTTATACCTTGTATTCGCGGTTACTTTTTTTTTGTTTTATTGCGTTTTCTTCAATGTCATGTTAGAGTTTCCTTGTATATACTGATGTTACTTTATTTTCTATGTTGATGTTACTTTATTTTCTATGTTGATGTTACTTTATTTTCTATACTCATGTTACTTTATTTTCTATATTCATGTTACTTTATTTTCTATGCCGATGTTACTTTGTTTTATGCATTTAAACGCATTGAGTTTATTTATAAGTGTGAACATGTCACACCATCAAGTTGATGGTGTGGCTGATCTCATATAAGGCTTGAGGTTTGACATATTCTTATACTAATAAATACTCCGTGTTTATTTTTTCTTATATATTGTGAATTTGTGATAATTGGTAAACCGGTTAATAATAGGATATTTTGTCATTTAACACCTTAAAAAAAATTAGTTTTTGTAATTAAACACCTTACTTAATTTTTATTATATTTAAACACCTTAAAAATCTAAAAATTTATAAATCAACACCGCCTAACGATTTCCATAAGAAAAAAACGTTGATTTATAATCATGCTATAACTTCCAAAGCATAATTTGATGGTAGAAGGAGTTGTTTACCACCATATCATGCTTTGGGAACTTTAGCATAGTTAAAAACTAATGTTTTTTCTAACAAAAATTGTCAAGTGGTGTTGATTTCTAAATTTTTTTGTTTTTTAAGATGTTTAAAAACAATAAAAAATAAGTAAGGTGTTAAATTACAAAAACTAGTTTTTTTAAGGTGTTAAATGACAAAAAATCCTTAATAATATGCCTAATAATAATTTGGGATGGTCCACTATCCCCGTAATTGGCTCCATGAACACGTGCCATGCATGCTCCAAATTCTGTTCAATAACCACGTGTCACCTCACAATTCGTAGATAACACGTGAGGTTAAGCTTAATTAATTATGACAATAAAAAAGGCTAAGCATTTATAATTAGGAAGGACTATATAATTCTTTTTAGAAATTGGAAAAACATAAATAGAAAAGGTAAACGAAATTGAAATGATTGAGATGAGAAAATATAAGAAATTGTCGGTAAAAAAAGGTAAAATTTCTTGCTTTAATCGGTTGGATTTCATCAATTTGAAAAAATAAAATAAAAATTTATAAAGAGGGAACAAAATGCATAGTTCCCAGCACTGACTTTGGTAAAAGTTTATGAGACATTTTCTTGTGGTTAAAGTCCCATAATGTTTCCTAATTGTTTACGTTATCCACCGTTTTGGGTTGTTGGAGGGAAAAAAAAAGAGATTTTTTTCCTAAAATTTTGTTAATAAAAAGCCGTAGAATTTTTATTCAATTAAAGCCTAGTCCCCAAACATAACGGGAGATAAATCTAGGCAATCTTTCATCTATACTAAAATTTCTTTAAAGAGGAAAAAAACTGTACTTATGGAGTAGAAAGTATAACTCACTATCTAGAGATTGGGTACGACTGCTCATTATCCTACTGAATATATATAATATAATCAATTTCAAACCGTATACTATGATCAACATTATTGAATGTACCGTCCTCAGATGTGTTGTTTGACTGTATATTTCTTCTTAAACTTTGATAAAAGTCATTTGCAGTCAACAATCAAATGGCTGTCGAAGAGAACACTACCTATCTTATCTTATCTTATCCGAATTTCTCTTATCTTATCTTATCTTATTGGTTCTGAATTTATCTTATCTTATCTTATTTTATCTTATCTTATTGACCCTTGTCTTATCTTATTTTATCTTATCTTATTGACCCTTGTCTTATCTTATTTTATCTTATCTTATCTTATTTGAATTTATTGACTCTTATCTTATTTTATCTTATCTTATTTTATTTTGTTGACCATTATCTTATCTTATTTTATCTTATTGAAACTTATAGTATTACCTTATGTAATATTTACCTTATCTTATCTTATCTTATTGGCCATGGACTTATCTTATCTTATCTTATTGACCTGAACTTATCTTATATTATCTTATCTTATTTGCTCTTATTTTATCTTATCTTATCTTATCTTATTAGACATGAAAATAAGTGAAAATAAGGTGAAGAGAACATAGTCTTTATATTGGTATATCTTTGCACGCCCCCTCATGGAGTGTGTCACTTTATTAAAAGACCTTCTATCAAATTTAATGTTGAAGAGTAGGTAGGAATAGACACAATATTTCGTTTTCAAAAAGACATAAATAGTTGTTAGAAACCATTAAGCAAAGTTAACAAAATTGTTGCTTATTTTCTCTAATGTAAATTAAAGTAGTGATTATAAATTGTCAACTCTGCCTCAAAGAAAAATAAAAAAATAAAATTGTCTAACTCAAAATATAAACAAGACATAAGATATTGTGGGTTTGAAATTTGTGGACTTCTCTCACGAAGAATGTTAGCTAATTATATTCAAGTCACCTCCAAATGTTTTTTCATGTCTCCTTCAACAACTAATTAAAATAAATAAATTACATTTTTTCTAAAAATTCATGGCTCGATTTTTCCTTTGCAAAATTCATGTAGCTAGGCTCGTACTTGACTGCCTTATCTCAAAGTTACGTGTATGGAGTATATATATCGATTCCTTGATATAGATAATTCGATATGTTTAAATATGATATATGAAATGATTCTTAAAAATGTGTTCTTTTATGTATGATTAAGCCTATGTCAAAATAAAATAAAATAAAAAATGTGTTGTTCGTATAAAAATAAACCATTAATGTCAACAAAACTAATTACTCTATAATTTATTGCTAGTTTTATTATGCATATATAATGTTATTCGAAGTAAATTTTGTGAGTGGTGATACTTATTCGATGAAGCATAAAAAGTGTTCAACGATACATTATGAAATACTTCATAGCTTTTGATGTAAGCTGATGTATGATAAATAGTTTGGGTAATCTAGAAGAATTAAAGCTCCACATTAAAGCATTAAAGCACCACACCTTTTGGAATTGAGTGATTTGGCAAAGAATAGTGATTTGGCAAAGAATGTTAAAATCTATTGTATTTAACTTTTTCGGTCTCATCGTATGTACTCGTATAATTTCAATGTATTTACTTTTTATTATAATTTACATGAAGATATTTCCTTAAAAAAATTTACATAAAGCTAAATAAAAGTACTAATTAATGATGTAATTATGCGTTGTCAAATGTGAAAAACCAGTTGTACATTGTACATAGTATTTGTATAACAAATTAATTTTAAAAAAACAAAGATAATATTAATTATCGATTGATGTCGTGTTAATTGGTTCACATAAATTTAAAACATTTTCTTACAATAATTCAAATTTATGGCAAGAAAATGGTTTTTTACCAACAAATCCTAAAATTTCCCTCCTCTTTTGTTGTTTTCTTTCCATTATTTTTCTTTTCTTTTTCTTGTAGGCATATATATATATATATATATATATATATATATATATATATATATATATATATATATATATATATATATATATATATATATATATATATATATATATATATATATATATATATATATATATATATATATATATATATATATATATATATATATATATATATATATAACAATCAAATGCCTAAATTGAATCTAAGAAAAGGGGTCATCACATGTGAAACTACAAGTAAAAGTGCCTCAAAAATTAGAAGCATGCTTATGAAAGTTGTATGAGTCTTAGGGGACCAATTAGGTCCCTCCATTTCTTTTGGTGGAGTCCACTTTTTACCCCTATCTAGCTTATATCTCACCCATTTAAACACACATCCAAATCTTCTGTCCCATAACTTGTGTATCACTTATTTCTATAAGTCGATATTATATACTACGACATGGTTAAAATTTTCAAATTAAAAGTAAAAACGATAGACCAGCCACGAATAGCGGGTAACAGAAAAACACAGTACACAGATTATGAAACAGAAGATTCACACTCAATATACTAGAGCTCCATTGTTGATGAGTCAACTTCAATGTCTCTCTTGTATTCCCACCTTTCGCAAAGCTAACAAGGCTAAATAACCAACCAACAAGGCATAATTTGTCAAAGGGAATCACATAAAAAATGTAAAGACAAAGTAGACGTGAGGGACACGGTTGCACGTACCAAAAAGTAACTCGTGTCCCCTAAAAATAACACCCCTCATCCTTTAAATTCCTTTCAAATAAAATTTATGAAATCATGTAATTATATTTATGCATTCATGCATGTTTGTAGTATAAGAATTGAATTGTTACCCTTTTTACTCTATCTTTTTACACGTATACACGTGTGATGAGAAATACTTGAAAGTCTTTTAGTAATGGCAATAAGTTGGTTATTGCGTTGAGTCATTATAACTAGTAAGTAAGCATGTCTCTTGTATGCCTTTTAAAGTTGGCCTTATTGACTTGCTTTTGTGAAAAATGATCGAGAACAATGTATGAAACCGTGTTGTATGTCTTATCATAATCTTTTGCTAGCTTGGAGTAAACTTTTCATAACATAAGTGTGTGTGTTTGATGTACTAGAATCGAACCTTGTTACTCACATTTGTGTGTCGATTCCGTGATAATGCATGGTTTGATAACTGTAAAGCTAGTGTTTGGCGTGGACGAATCTGCTGATGAACTGCATGTACTTGGTATAACCGTATAAGTAATGCTAGATCTACTTTTGTAATTTATCGATAAGAAGAATGACCTTAGTGAACCATCACCTCTTACAGAGTTACAAGTCAGCCAATCCAGCTATACAAGTGCAACCCTTAAGAGCAGGGGGGATAGTAAGGGAATTTCCACTCTCAAACACAAGCAGATGGCGAGATCGACTCTCGAACCTGTAACCTCCAAGTTACAAGGTGAGTTCTCCACCATTTCCACTAGAGCTGATCAACATGGGCCCGACCCAAAAATTACCGGGTTTTGGACATAATATTTCGGCCCGATTTACGGGCCTGGCCCGAACTTTTTAAAAGTTTTGCGGGTTTTGGGCAATGTAAAACAATAATTTCAGTTATAAATTTGAGCCGGACTATAACCAGCTATTTTCACTACAAAAATTTGTATTTTTAACGACAACCTAATTATGATGGGTCAAAAATCCCATTGCAAAAGCCTTTTGCGACGGGGCTAACAATCAAACAAAGACGGGAAAAATCGTCGCAAATGTCTTTTATGACAGGTTAACGACGGGATTTTCCATTAACGACGGCCCTCTTTTATGACGGTTTGGCGACAGTAAATCCCGTCATTAACACAATTGTTGGCCTTTAGCGACATGATTTCCTGTCGATAATAGTACACTTTTTTGTAGTATTTTGACCCGAAATAGCGGGTTTTGGGCACACAACATTAACCCGAAGCTTGGCCCGACCCGACCCCCGATATAATGGACAGATTTTTATGACCACGACCCGTCTCGAATCTGGCTCGCCTTTTAATCAGGTCTAATTTCCACCAAGCAAATTAGTTTCCTTCGTTGTATGCCTACTTACCAAGTATAATTGAATTGTGAAACCCTAATTTATACGTTGTAGTTTAATTATAAATCATTAGTAGCCGCTAGATACTCAATATAGGCGTAAAATTATGTAACAAAATCATCCTCATAGGGTAAATATTCAATCATTAAGCAAGAAGAAAGGTAATCTTATTGTCAAGGATAATTGTACGTGATTGGTTTGGGTTATTTCAAACAGGTGCAATAAATTAAACTCTATGTTAGACCTAATCTTTTTGTCGCTACCTAGATACTACTACAAGTTAATTTATCAAGGGGGCAAAAATCTACATTGATAAATTATGTTGTTCTCTTTGTGATAAGAAATCTACATACTAGCTATAATAACTAATTGGAGTATTAATTAGATATAGAGTGATGTGATAGCTAGTGTTGTAGGTTGGAGAAAAAACAAAACACAAATAATGCTACTATGTAGAATCATGAACACTTACCGACTAGGTGTATTCTCTTCGACGAAGAAACCTGAACTAATTGGAACTTTGGAACTAATAAAACCCGATTGATCGAATAAAGTAGGTTCAAATCTGATCATTAGAACTTGTTAGACCTGATTAGATCTGATTTCATATTAAGAGTTGACCCACGAAATATCACATTGTGAGTGTCTCATATTGACAAAACAGAACACTACAAAAAATTGTACTATTAACGACAGGAAATCCCGTCGTTAAAAGCCAATAATCATTGATTAATGACGAGATTTTCTGTCGCGAACCCGTCATAAAAGGGGGTCGTCGTTAATGGAAAATCCCGTTGTTAATCCGTCGTAGAAGCCATTTGCGACGATTGTTCCCGTCTTTGTTTGGTTATTAGCCCAGTCGCAAAAGGATTTTGCAACGGAATTTATGACCCGTCGTAATTAGGTTGTCGTTAAAGATACAAATTCTTGTAGTGGAAGAGAGTAGGTTATCCCCCTTATTGTCATATTATTTTAACGAAAATGATAAAGGTCTTGGACCTTTAAGCCGTGTCACAATGATGACATGACATGCTTATGTGTCATGATTTAAATTGAAAACTAAATTATTTAACTTATACTTTTAACCTATTATACATGTTTAAAAAAAGATAGGAAAATCTTAATATTCTAATTTATTTTCTTCTTTATATCGACTACCTTATTTACATATTTTCACAGTAAAAATATTGCATTGATAGTAAAAAATTATTCTGATGACTCATAACCTACGTGGCGCCTATATGTACCAGTTAAACTCTGACCTTTATCATCACCCTTTATTCTAAGGTGGAACCTCCTACGCTCTTGTAAGGTGGAGTGGTGGTCTCTCTCTTTTGATTACGGGTGTGGCCTAGACCAGACCTGGTTGTAACTTATTGACCAAATAGAACCTGTTCCGGTGTTGTAAAGATGGAAACAATGGGCTTCGAATGAAGGCCCTTTTGTATGTGTTGAAGATCTTGCTTGTTTGAATGAGTGGAGTCCGAATTCACCTGCACAAGAGCAAAGTCACTGGCCTCGGGGGTGTTTCCGAGGAAAGCCCCTCCGATGCCTAAGTAAGAATGATGCTCGGATTCTAGAGAGAAGTTCTCTAGAAGAGTAGTCTTAAGGCGATAAATTGGACGTACCTTGAGGTGTGAGCCTTGGCGGCCTATTTATAGTGTTTGCATAATAAATGCCCATAGGTCACTTATTGTTATTGGGCCTTGGGCCTTAATGGATGGCTGAATAGCCATTGGTAGGTTTGATGTTGTTGTTTAGAGCCATTGGGCTTTGGACTTAGTGGCCCAATTGAGAATTAATTGGGAGCCCAAACAACATGCCCCCCAGACCCGGTCCATTTAGAATTAAATGGGTGGGTTTCCAGCTGTCAGAAGTCCGAAAGTTCCCTCTCTTTTTTGAAAAGGGATGATTTGCATTGATGACAAGTGTTGGGAATTGTACTGTGTCATGGAGATCGTGGGTTTGAGGAAGTTGATGCGCCCTTTCTCTTTTCTATAAATACTGGGTGCCTTGCTCCTTTTAAACTTTTTACTCCTTATTTCAAACCCATTCTCTCTCTAAATTCCGGCGATCGCAGTGCAATTTGCTTCTTCGGATCTACGAAATTCGGCCAACTTTAGATTTCGGGAACTTGTGTTGTTCGCTTTATCGGCGAATTCCGCTTCGGAAAAAGGTAATTTGTTTCTGAGTTCTCCTTTTTTCTTCGTTCTTCCTTCTACCCCTCAATCTAAACCCTAGATCGAGATTTCGCGACCATGGCAAAGAATAGGGGCAAAAACAAGTTCGTTGTTGGCTCCTCTAGTGAGAGAGAGAACGTGCCTTCGGGGAGGTTACCGAAATCTTCGAGGGGTCGACCTTCGGAGAGGCCGTTGGAGAAGAGTTCGATTGGTTGGGATGCTTCCGAAGATGAACGTGCAACCTCTGGTGAGAGAGCTGGTTTTTCGGGTGTTCGTCGTCGTTACTCCGAGTTTCCAGTTCATTGGTCGGAAGCTGATCCGAAGGGCAAGTATGCCTCAATTTTGCATGAGACCACGCAGATCGACGGTCCGTTGGAGAAATCGGTCAGCGGTGAC
This sequence comes from Spinacia oleracea, assembly GCF_020520425.1. Classification (NCBI taxonomy): domain Eukaryota; kingdom Viridiplantae; phylum Streptophyta; class Magnoliopsida; order Caryophyllales; family Amaranthaceae; genus Spinacia; species Spinacia oleracea. The sequence continues at coordinate 6,386,067 of NC_079491.1, forward strand.
TGGTTGGTGGAAGCGAAGTTAGGGAATTATCATCGGAAGGCCGAGGAGCTATACGGAATTCAGCATGCCTTGGGGTACTGGTGCGAGCTTCCTGAACAAGAGCGTCCTCGGGTGACTCATCCACCGAGGGGGTTCATTTCCGTGTATACTCACCATTTGGAGAATGGTCTCCGCTTTCCTTTGGATCCGTTTGTATCCGAGGTTTTGGTGTCGTACAACATTAGTTTGGCCCAGCTCACACCCAAATCTATGAGGCACATAATCGGATTTAGATGGGTGTGTGACTTCGTCAATTTCCCTTGCTCTGTCGCTATTTTTCGGGATCTTCACGATCTGGTTCTCAACCATGCTTCCAAGGGTGATGGGTATGGTTGGTGGACCATTGTCAACAAGAAGTCCCGAAAGAGGGGGGATCCGAACTACATCACGGCGTACCCCTACCTTAGCTCTGACCACAATTGGAAGACGGAGTGGTTGCTCGTCCGTGTGCCGACGGATCCGAAGCATCCCAACTTTTATCGTCCTCCGAAGTGGTTCGTGGCTCCTGATCCTGATATGAGGGGTGTGGCGGCTCCAGATCGGAACCATCGCCACTATGTGGACCTCCTCCAGTGGTTCTTGGCTCAAGAGGATAACCACCGACTGCCGTCTAGCTGGCTCCCGAATCTCAATTACATTCTGAGGGAGGACATTCTTGCTGTTGCCGGTCTCAGCAGGATTTTTGACAGGGGTAGGTGTCTTTCGGCTGAGACCGTTTTTTCAGTGAGTTTGTCCTCTTTCCTGTTTCGTTTTGCTGACATGTTTTGTGCTTTGTTTTTGCAGAGTACGGCTTTAGCTGCATTGATCCTAAGAAGTTGGGCATTTCTTTGGGTTTGAAGACTATTCACGACCCGGCTCCCGAGTACAAGTTCGGAAAAGATAACCCTCGTAATCCTCGTCTGAAGGATTACGTGTTGTCTCCTTTGGGGGTTGCTCGGATATCCGAAGTTCGAGCTGATCCGTGGGATTCCGCCTCTTCTGTTGAAGCTGTTCCTGTGAAGGTTGTGCTTCCTGAGTTGAAGACGACTTCGGATCCGGTGAGTGTTCATTTATAGGCTCGATTTTCTGTTTATCTTTTTCTTTTCGGTTGGCCGTCGGCTAACGTCTTGGTCCTGGACCATCTTTTTAGGGTCCTGGGACTGACGCTGTGCCGCGTGCCGTTCCTTCGGTTTCATCTCCGGCTCGGATAGATATCTCTTTATCTAGGAACCGGGTATTTCCCGCTTTTTTCTCTATTTCTTCCTTTTTCTTCTTTTACATTCGTTGACCCTTGGTCTCCCCTTTTTAGGATCAACGCAAAAGGAAGGGTAGCACTCTTTTGAGGCCTTCCACGCATCCGAAGAAAGCGAAGGCTTCTCAGCCCTCGGAGAAGGTATTTGTTCTGACTTGGAGTTTTTGTAGTTCGTTTCTCCCCTTTTCGGAAACTAATCTTTGAATGCTTGCTATGCAGGAAGCAGTTTCGGAAGTCATGCCTCCTCCTAAGAATCTTCTTCACTTCATGCCCTTGCCCGGGCAGAAGTTAAAGAGTGTGGTGGTTGCTGAACCGCCGGCCGTGGATCAGCCGCTGATCGAGGAAGATATCATCCCTTCTCCCCTTAAACCATCTGCTGCTTTGGGGATCGAAATCCAGGATATCACCGAGGTGATGGAGGCGATTGAAGCCGATTTTGTTCCTGGTTCGGATGTCCCTGAGGTAGCTGGGGAGAAGAAGGAGTCTGCTGATCTTCCCTTCGAGAGGGAGAAGAGTCCAGACAAGGAGATGATAGATCTCTCGGGCCCCGAAGCTGCGGTCCCCGAGGTTCAGAAGGAGGTTCCCTCTGCTGGAGAGGAGGAGCAGCCCGAGCAAGGTTTGACGAGGAAGAGGCGCCACTCAACTTTGGGTTCTACTTCTACCTCGGCCCTGGATAGGCTGATCCATGCTGATCCCTGTTCGGATGTTCCGCTAAAACGGATCCCCGAAGAAGTAAGGGAGGCGATGGCTCGATATGCCAGGGCTCCGATTTTGGGAGAGGACCCTTTGGCTCACGTGGGATCCTTGGTGGGCCCCGAGGCTGCTCGGGAGAATCTGCTTCGTGCTAACCCGCAGTGGAGGGTTCCTGGGGCCGAAGAGAGGAATCCGGCAATGATGGCCCAGTACTATCTGAACGAGGTAATTTGCTAGATTTTTCTCTTTGAGTTGTGTTTTTGTTTTATGTTTTTCCTATTTTGCTCATCTTTCTCTCGTTCCCAGGCTGTTTTCTGGTCTTCGTTCGCTTCCGAGTGTAGCTCGGTTGAGGAGAAACAACTGAGGAAATATCGTGAGGCTTATGCTCGTGATATTCCCATTTTGGACCAGAAGGCTGGGCAACTCCTCTCCGAGCTTACGGAACTCAAGCAGCTGTACCTTCACTATAGTCGCGAGGCTAGAGAGTCTGCTGAGAAGATCGGGACCGAGGTTGGCCAGCTCATCTTCCGAGTTGAAGAGGATGCTGAGAAGATCGCTTCCTTTGCTGAGGAGAAGAAGGATATGGCCGCTAAGTTCGCTAGCGAACTTGAGGAAAAAGATAGACTCTTCCAGGAGATGAAGTCTAAATTTGAAGCGGCCGACAAGGAGCGTAAAGAGGCGGAGTTAAGGCTCCACCATTTTGTCCAGCATCGGGAGCTGATCCAGCAGCAAGCTGATAAGGTGCCTGTCCTTCGGCTGAAGCTTCGGGAAAAAGATGACTATATTCGGAAGCTGGAGCAGGAGCGAGTCAACCTCTACACTGCTGATCAGTGTAGAGAGCAGTACTGGAACGGCATCCTGGGTGCTCGGCGCATGTTTGCGAAGCACATGCCTCACTTCCCTTGGAACGAGAAAGTTCCTCTATGGATGCAGGCCGAGGACCACTTGGTGGAATGCCAAGCTGATCGAGATGAAGCTGAAGCTGAACGCCAAGCTGCTCTTGCAGAGGCTCGGGCCCAGAAGGCAACTTCCGAAGGTGATACCACTGCTGGGGGTTCTTCGAAGGATGCTCCCCTAGGGGCCGCTTCTGAGACTCCCAAGAGTTAGGGATTCGGGCAGTCGTCTTCTTCAGAGTCGGTCGGTTCCAGTTGAGGACTTCCGAATATGTGCTTGCTTTTCCCCCTTTTGCCTCGGCGCTGCGTTGTACTCATTTCTTTTTGTTTTCTTTAGTACTTCGGTAGGCCGGTATTGTCTGTTGATGGCTGCCGATTTTAACTTGTTTCATTTTGTTTTCAATTTTTGAGGTTTTCGATGTGTTTGTACTTCCCCCAAATATTGAATAAAAAATGAATGTTTGTTACTTGGCTGCTTCTTTTCAACTTGTTCTTTCGCAATTTTTAGGTCTTTAAATCCGTAGATTTCTCGAGCTCCTCTTTCTGTAGACTTGCTAAAAACCTTTTGATCTTGCGAGCTCTTTAAATCCGTAGATCTGCTAAGAGACTCTTTAGTTTTGCGAGTTCTTCAAATCCGTAGATCTGCTAAGAGACTCTTTGACTTTGTGAGTTCTTCAAATCCGTAGATCTGCTAAGAGACTCTTTAGTTTTGCGAGTTCTTCAAATCCGTAGATCTGCTAAGAGACTCTTTGACTTTGTGAGTTCTTCAAATCCGTAGATCTGCTAAGAGACTCTTTAGTTTCCAGACTCCTCAAATCCGTCGATCTGCTCAGAGGTTTGGATTGTTCTTCCGATCTCTTGTGGTTCGGAAACCTGGGCAAGAGATCGCTAGTCTGCCTCTTTAGTTATGCCTTCGGCGATCCGTGGATCTGAGCCGGAGTTTTATAACTTGATTCGAGCGACTGTTTGTTGCTCAAAAATTTTATTAGGGTACCGCGAATCCGAGGATTCTGGACGGTTCCCTGAAGTGTATGATTTGGTCATTTCTTGCATTTTATCAAGGAATGGGCAAAGTCAACCTGTTTTTGGTCTCGGATTGATCAGATCCGAGGCTGCATATATATATAAAGGGACAATAAATGTAGAGATAAGTTTAATGAAACACATGGTGCCAATGGCTTTCCTCTTCTCATTAAACAACTTACTTGGTTTACAGACAGAGATCATACAAAATATTTCTTGAGAACATCGGTATTCCAATGGTTCTTCAGAATTGTTCCATCTAACTGTTTCAGCATATACGTGCCTGGCCTTTTTTCGGAATGGATGATGTATGGTCCTTCCCAAGTGGCTGAGAGTTTGCCATGGATCCGTCCTTTCTGAACCGAGGCGGCGTTTCTGAGTACTAGATCACCGACTTTTAGGGGTCTGGCGTTGACTCTTCGGTTGTAATGCTTGTTGACCCTCTGCAAATAGGCTGCGTTGAGTGTCCTTGCATCGTTCCGAGCTTCATCCAGTAGATCGAGAGCTTCGGATAGAAGCTGGTTGTTGCTTTCTCCTTGGAGCCCATCATACCTGTTGTATGCCTGGATCCTCAGGCTTTCTGTTCCGATTTCCACAGGAATTACAGCTTCGGATCCGTATACAAGGTGGAACGGTGTTTGTCCGGTAGCTTCTTTTTCAGTGGTCCGAAGGGACCATAGCGTTCCGGGTAGCTCTTCTAACCATTTGTTTTTGTCATCCTCGACTCTTTTCTTGAGTGCGTTGAGGATGAGTTTGTTAGCGGCTTCGGCTTGCCCGTTGCTTTGTGGGTGACAGACTGCCGAGTATGCTAGGTGTATGCCGAACTGTTTGCACCACTTTTGCAACGGGGTGTTGTCGAACTGTTTCCCGTGGTCGAAGACCATCAGTCTTGGTATGCCGAACCTTGTGATGATGTTCTGCCATATGAACTTGCGGACCTGAGGTTCGGTGATGGAGGAGACAGCTTCGGCTTCGATCCATTTGCTAAAATAGTCGACTCCTACAATCAACCACTTCTTCTGGTTCGTCGCTGAGGGGAAGGGACCAATGATGTCTAACCCCCACTGTGCGAATGGTAAGGGATACAGTGTTGATTGTAGGGCTTGAGCTGGTTGATGGATGGCTGGTGCGAACTTTTGGCATTTCTCGCATTTCCTTGCCATCTGCTTTGCCTCGGAAACCATAGTGGGCCACCAGTACCCAGCCCGAAGGGCTTTATGTGCTAATGTCCTACCTCCAATGTGGTTTCCGCATATCCCGAGGTGGATTTCCCTTAGGATGTAGTCAGCGTCTGTTGGACCCACACATTTTAGCAGCGGAGCAGAGAATGATTTCCTCATGAGCTCTCCTTCGGCGCTGATGATGAACCATCTGTTGAATCTTTTCAGTTTTCTCGCTTGCAGCTTATCTTCAGGAAGTTCTCCCCTTTCTTTGTATGCAACTACTGCGTCCATCCAGCTCGGTTCGGTGCGTAAGCTGCATACTGTGGTGGGTAGCAAGTCGATGCTTCTCTCCTGGTGAACTTCCACGTGGACCGACCTGTTTAGGTCGATGAGTGTCGAGCTTGCGAGTTTTGACAGTGCGTCTGCTTGCGCGTTCTGTCCTCGGGGAATGAGGATGACTTCAAAGGATCTTAACTTTGACGTTAAGGATTTAATCTTTGCTAAATAGGCTGTCATGCTGGGCCATTTGGCCTCATACTCTCCTCGGATCTGGTTGGCTACAAGCTGGGAATCAGTTTTGAGGCGAACATGTTCGGCCTCCAGGGATAAACAAAGCTCTATCCCTGCGATTGCGGCCTCGTATTCGGCCTCGTTGTTGGTTGCTTTGAAGCCGAACTTCAATGCATACTCTATGCTTTTCCCCGTCGGGGGGATTAGTACAACTCCTGCCCCTGAGCCGTTTACTGTGGAAGATCCGTCAGTGAAGACCTCCCAAGTGCTTTTCGTATCATCCAACATTTCCTGGTATGAGCACTCGGCCAAGAAGTCTGCCAATGCTTGTGCTTTGATTGCTGTCCTCGGCTGATATTTGATGCCGAACTCTGATAGTTCGAAGGCCCAGGCAGCCAATCTTCCTGACCTCTCTATTTTGTCGAGTACTTTTTCGAGCGGTTGGTCAGTTAGCACTGTGATCTGGTGGGAGTCGAAGTATGGCCTCAGTTTTCGTGCAGCTACCACTACTGCATATGCGACTTTCTCGATGAGTGGGTACCGGGTTTCGGCTCCTGTAAGTGTTCGGCTGGTGAAGTAGATTGGCTGTTGCTTCTTTTCTTCTTCCCGAAGAAGCACTGCGCTGACGGTTCCAGGGCTAACTGCGACATATAGGTACAGGGTTTCCCCCTCCTTTGGTCTGGCCAGTGTCGGCAGTTGAGCTAGGTGGGCTCTGAGTTGCTGAAAAGCTTCTTTTTGCTCCTGTTCCCATATCAGTTCGGGATCCACTTTCCTCGGGACCCCCTTTTTCTTGACTGGTTCTGCTTCTCCTCCGGGGAGGTTCTTTGGTTTCAGTGCCTTGAAGAAGGGGGCTCCCTTGTCCGAGGCTTTTGATATGAACCTTGTTAGTGCGGCTAACCTGCCGGTTAGCCTCTGCACATCTCTCTTGGTCTTCGGCTCGGGTAAATCCAATGCCGCTTGGACTTTGTCTGGGTTCGCATCAATTCCTCTTTCGCTCACCATGAATCCGAGGAATTTCCCTGACTTCACCCCGAAGACGCATTTTTTTGGGTTCAGCTTCATGCTGTATTTCCTCAGATTTCCGAAGGTCTCTGCCAAGTCTTTGACATGGTCTTCCTCCTTGATGCTTTTTACGATGGAGTCATCCACGTAGACCTCCACGTTCCTCCCTTTCTGGTCGGCGAAGACGTGGTCAACTAACCTCTGGTAGGTGGCTCCGGCATTTTTTAAGCCGAAAGGCATCATTTTGTAGTTGAACACTCCTGCGCTTGTGATGAACGCTGTCTTTGCCCTGTCATCGGGGTGCATGAATACTTGGTGGTAGCCTGAAAAGGCATCCATGAAGCTGAGCAGTGCATGGCCGCTGGTGGAGTCAACCAGTTGATCTATCCTTGGCAGGGGATAGCAGTCTTTGGGGCAGGCTCGGTTCAGATCTGTGAAATCTACGCACATTCGCCATGAGCCGTTCGCTTTCTTGACCATCACCACGTTGGCCAGCCACTTCGGATACATGCATGGTTCGATGAATCCGGCCTCTTGCAACTTTTTAACCTCCTCGGCGATGGCTTTGTTTTTCTCCGAGGAGTAATTTCTCTTTTTTTGCTTGATTGGCCGAGCTTCAGCGTTGACATCCAGCTTGTGACAAATCAGCTTCGGATTTATCCCTGGCATATCTGCTGCTGACCATGCGAAGATGTCTTTGTGATCCCTGAGTAGTCGGATCAAATCGATTCGGAGCCCCGAGCTTAGGCCCTTGCCTATTCGGACGCTCCTGTCTGAATTATCTTCGAGGAAGATATCCTCCATTTCTTGATCTGGTTCGGGAGATAGGGTTTCGGGGCGAGCATCAACTTCTGCGGGAGACAAGCTGCTCGTGCTTGCTCTTCTTCTTTTTGCCTCGCTTTCTTCTCCCTTAGCTCCTTTTTCTTCCTCGGGGCCGTCCTCTAGTTTGGGCTTTCGGACAGCAGTGTGGCAGGTTCTTCTCGCCACTTCTTGATCACCCCTGATTCGTTCGGCGAATCCTGCATCCGAGACGTATATCATCAGCTGGTGGTATGTGGAGGGGACTGCTTGCATCTTGTGAATCATGGTTCTCCCCATGATTACGTTGTATACGGAGTCGCAGTCCATCACCAAAAATTCGTCCCGAAGGGTTTTTGCTGCCTGGCCTTCGCCCACTGTGACTGGCAGGGTGATCTTTCCTCGAGGGATAGCTGCGGATCCGTTGAATCCGATCAGAGGATAACTGACTTTCGTCAGTGCTTCCTCTGGCTCTTCGAGGATCAGCTGCTCGAAGCAGTTTCTGAAGATGATATTGACGGCACTTCCTCCGTCGACTAATACTCGATGTACGTTGTGGTTATTGAGGTCCATGGAGATGACCAGAGGATCATCATGCTTGTACTGGACTCCGAAGCAATCATCAGCAGTGAAGGTCATGTTCGGGGGGTGTGGCTGGTTGTCTCCCACCGCGCTGAAGTTGACCCGATGGGAGAGGGCTCTTAGGTGTTTTTTGCTGGCCTGGCCAGACTTCTGTCCCCCGAACACCACTAGGATGTCATTTTTCTTGTGCCCTGTTGCTTCGTAGACCCTTTTCTGGGGTTGCTCGTGTTGTTTGCCGCTTGCGGCCTTTTCTTTTTCCTCCCTTCGGTCTAACAAGTACTGTTTCAGGTAGCCTCGGCGAACGAGGTCCTCAATGTTGTCTTTCAGCGAGTTGCATTCTTCGGTATGGTGACCGAAGTCATCATGGAACTCGCACCATTTGTTCTTGTTTCTCCGAGCTGGGTTGGACTTGAGCTTCCCAGGTAGTTTCCACTTTTCGTCATTTCTGTTGAGGCTGAATATCTCCTTTCGGGGCAGAGCTAGTGGAGTGTAGTTGGTGTACTTGGGTTGAAGTTCACCCCTTCTCCCGTCTTTCTTCGGGCTCATCTCTCTAGCTCCTACTTTCTCTTTCCCCTTCCTTGAGCTACCCTCGGGCTTGCTCTGGGTATTCTTTGTGTCTCTCGGATCCGACGATCCTTTCAGTCTTGCAGCGGCCTTGTTGAACTCCTCGGTTCTGATGAACGCGTCAGCCATTTGGAGCACGTCAGCTATTCTGGAGGGGTTCTTCATTGAGAGTTCGTCACGGAACTTCCCTTCCTGGAGCGCGTGCTTCAAGGCGAAGATGGCCACGTCTGGCTGCAAGTTTGGTATGTTTGTTGATTCCTTCATGAATCTGGCCATGAATTCTCTCAGACTTTCGTCTCTTTCTTGTTGGATTGAGGTCAGTTCTGCTGTGGTTCGCTCGGGGCGATTGTTGCTCACGAACTGTGTGCAGAATCTCTTTTTCAGCTTTTTCCAGCTCTTGATCGATCCCTTCGGCAGCGATCTAAACCACTCTCCCGCCACTCCGGTTAGCGTGGTTGGGAAGTATTTACACCAGCATGCTTCGGAGTAGGGACTCAAGAACATTTGCTGCTCGTAGGAGATGACATGATCCCTCGGATCTGTGATTCCGCTGTAGGTTAGGTGAGCTGGCAGTCTTACCTTCGGTATTTCTTCCATAATCAGCTCGTCCGAGAAAGGGGATGACGTAGGAGTCATGATTCTTTTCCCGAGTCTAGCCCTGATGCCTTCGTTTGCCGAGGTTCTATGATTAGAACGTTCGGGCGTACGATGGGGGCTAGGGGTTCGATCATGCCTCCTGTCTCTTCTTCTTTCTCGGCTACTGACCTCGGGTCGTTCGCCAGATCTGCTCGACTCACCTACCCCGAGTCTCGTGTGGATCGAAGGTCTTAACCTTGAGTGGACCGAGGGCCTCAACCTGCTGAGCACCGAGCTTCGGATCCGAGTGTTACGAGTAGTTGATTCGCTTTGGAGAGCTGTTGGAGTAGGCGATGGTCTCGCAAACCAATCTGGTTGCTGTTGTGCCCTTTTTTGGGTGTCCCACGTGCTTTCCGTCCACCTCGACGTCAAGTGTGTTCCTGTCAAGGGAAGGAGTTCTCGTTCGGGTCTGGACACTTCCGCACTGGGTGGCTCGTTCAGCCTTCGCCTGGTCCTCCTCTCTTCTCTGCGGTCGTTTGCCAGTCCTTGCTGCTTCTCATTGAAGAGGAAGTTTTGCATGATGGTCATGGCCGCAGTGAGCTCTTCCCTAGTTGGAATCGGAGGTCCTGCATTTGTGGCGGTCGTAGCTCTGCTTGGCTGTGACCTCGCCATCGATTGAGGGTGCCCCTCTTGGTCAGATTCTGAATCTGACCGCACCATCATATCGTCGTCATTGTTAACAACATCATTCACCATTTTCGCGGAAAGAGGTGGTTGATGTCTTCCAAAGGCTTTGAAGTGTTCTTCCCCACAGACGGCGCCAAATTGTTCCGGTGTTGTAAAGATGGAAACAATGGGCTTCGAATGAAGGCCCTTTTGTATGTGTTGAAGATCTTGCTTGTTTGAATGAGTGGAGTCCGAATTCACCTGCACAAGAGCAAAGTCACTGGCCTCGGGGGTGTTTCCGAGGAAAGCCCCTCCGATGCCTAAGTAAGAATGATGCTCGGATTCTAGAGAGAAGTTCTCTAGAAGAGTAGTCTTAAGGCGATAAATTGGACGTACCTTGAGGTGTGAGCCTTGGCGGCCTATTTATAGTGTTTGCATAATAAATGCCCATAGGTCACTTATTGTTATTGGGCCTTGGGCCTTAATGGATGGCTGAATAGCCATTGGTAGGTTTGATGTTGTTGTTTAGAGCCATTGGGCTTTGGACTTAGTGGCCCAATTGAGAATTAATTGGGAGCCCAAACAGAACCTAATATTCCATTATTCTCTAGAAATTGAAACAATTACAAGATTATATATAAAGGCACATTGTTGATAGAATAGGGAGCCTTGGCTTAAAGTTTTAGAATTATTAGGCATTAATTTCAACAACCTTTTTGACAAAGGAAAACCCTAATTAGTTAAGCTAATAAACTCAGTCTCTAAACACGACATGAATAGCATTAAAGACACTTTAATTAAGGTGTTAATAATTTGGTAAACAGATTAAAGAGGAAGCTTCCCTTAAGACAGCATTAGCATTTCGGTTTTAGCTTGTCGTTTGATGCTTAAGAAAATTCAAGTTTGATGCTGACAATTTTCACGGTTGGTGCCCAATTAGTCAGCCTCTACCATAATATAAATGTATATATAATTCATTAAGGATTGTTAACATCAAAATCTTAGTTTGTATTAGACTATTCATATCTTTCTTTTTAGGTAAATTATTTCATTAATAAATATTCATACGACATCTAAAATAAAAATTAAAACTAACAAATATAAAACAATTAGACTATTAGTCATATCTCATATACTACGTGTCAAGGGGTATTAACGAGCCCAACCGAGAGATCGAGCTAATACAAGTTTGTCTTGAGCTCAAAGCTCGTCGAGCCGGGAAAGAGAACTCCAGATCAAAACTTTAAAACCAAGCTAGATATATAAGCTCGATTGAGGCTCGTTCGAAGTTTGATCATCAAATATTTTAATTTTCTTTAAGGAAAAATTAATTAATTAATAAAGAGTCATATGATATCTACACGAGAGATATATATCTAATAAATAAATGACAAATTGAATCAAATAAAAGTTTTCATAATCAAAACTGCAATCGTTGATTATATAAATCTTGTATTGTAAAGAGTCTAACGATTTGTTGTAGTCGCGAGGTTGCTTTCCAATCGTTGATACCTGTTACGACCCCGCATAACCTATATCAACGAACCCATTTTATATAAATTCACTACGAGGGAATGACAAATTAAACATACTCCAACACAGGAAAACTAACGAATAAGGACAAGCTCCGTTCATATGGTGAAAAGTTATTGAATTTTAAGAGACAATAGCTGAATTAAATGAAGAGAAAGAGTACAAAATAGTCTAACTTCCGACGAAATTAGACCATTTTCAACTTACAATGGCCAATAAATTAAACCCTAGAAAAGAAGAGGGGGGGGGGGGGGGGGGGGGGAGGGGGAGAGAGGGCCATCAAATATTTAATTAAAAAGCATGTTTATCAATTTTTTCATGTTTTATACGTTAAAAATAAATATCTATATATTACGTATTAAAATTAATTTATGCAAAACAATTATTTTAAAAAAATACATGTTTTAGCTAAACTCAACCTCGTTCACGAGCATTCGAATCGAGCCGCTGATAACTCAGACTTGGCTCCTTAAGATCTAAAGTTGAACCTAAGTTCGAGCCGAGATTTATTCGAGCTGAGTATCAGGTAGTTCACAAGCAGGCTCAACTCCTATACTTATCAATGGAAAAGATAGCACATTTCAACTTCAATATTGAAGGTTCTATTTCTAAAGAGGGCATTGTTGGAAGATCGAAGTAGATTCTAATCTCACTCCTAAAATCTCTAGCCCTTTAATTCGGATCGGTTTGATCGGATAGGGTCATCTTAAAATAAAAATAAAAATATACCAGTACTAGTACGATAAGAAGCCAAGGTAAATGAGCGTACAATAATATACTAGTACTATCGGTTTTATCATTAGTAAACAACTAGATTAGGTTCCGTGTACGCACGGTTATTTGAAAATTATTAATTGAATATTTTTTTAACTGGAATATTTATCCCTTAAATCTGTTGCATAAACATACTCATTTTATCATATAATATATAATTTTCGCTCTATTACGTATTATATATTTTATATGTTTAATATGATGATTTGACCAAATTAAATACTCCGTATTTGATATGCTTAATAAATAAAGTATTGAGTAAGAATGTTTTTTATTATTGATATGACTATATGACTAAATATTATCAAAATTGTCTATAATGTCATATTTAATAATCCTATAATTTTTTCTATGTATAACCATTTATATAAAAAGAGAGAAAATAAAAATAGAATAAAGTAAATATTTTTTTTAGGAAAGGATTTTTGACGGGAAAAAATCGCATCAGAAATTGACACGTGTCATTCCTGGTGTTTCTTTTAGTATATAGTAATAGATTTGTTTTTGTTTTGTTTTGTTTTATTTTATTTTTTTGACATTGGATTTAGTAAACAATTTGATTACAATAAATTAACATAAATTCTGACCATAATCACAATTAACCTACATAAAAAAAAATATATATATATATATATACGTAAAAAAATTATTTCAGTCTTGAGATCTATTGGAATTTGGAAAGGGATGCAATATTTCTATGGAGTACATTTCTTCAAAGGGTTGACGATCGATAATTTGTGATGTGTCAAAATATGTTCCATCACCTTGAGAGAAATATCTAATACAAATTGTTGCATTCTAGCTTGTATCCCGATCAACAGTAAATGGATTTTAATCATATTTTCATTCATTTCTCAATTAAATCAAGTTTAATGTTGACAATTTTCTTTATACAACTCGTTATAACTTATGTGTGGTACAACATTAGTCAAAAGCTATTCCTTTGTCCACATAAATAAAAATTAGCATTAGTTGTATAGTAAAGATTCTCTTAAATATTAACACTTAATCATAACAATATTTAATTTTCCAATTGGAGAAGCAAACACATTCATGATCAGAGATTAATCACAAAGTATAAGTACTCCATGAACATTAGTAACTTCCCCCTCACTTATGTCTAGCATAACTTTTAGACAAAGTAAATAATAGTCGGTTCTAGAAATCACAACACAAGCATAAAAATGTCATAAACACTTTTAAAATACAAAATGCACATTTTTTTCTTTCCGGTGTCAATGTGTCACAAAAGTAATACAAATTTCAAATGAAAAAAACGATTCGAACTTATTACTTACCATACACAGATACACAGAACATCCATGTTTACCACTAATAATACATCATTGGTTACCCTTTTACTTCTCTAATTAAGTAAATAAATCATCTTTATGTCATGTCATAATATATTTTCTTAAAACCCATTAAACTCCAATAGCAAATAATCAATACTCCCAAAAGAAAGGCTGGAAAGTATCAAGTAATCTCAATTGCCACAAAGAAAAAGAAGAGAAGAAACAAATGAAACCCAATAAGTATGAACAGTTTCACCACAAAAAGGAAATTTTAAATAAAGGAGACAATTCGTTGTGGTGATTACCAATTGCACCTCCATCACTCTTAGCTTGCTTCCAAACAAATTCCCAAAAACAGATGAACATTAAACACTAGAAAAGAATCATGTACACCTAAAAGCAAGTTAAGGCCTTGTTGCATTTGTCTGGTCTAGTCTGATTTTTCTAATTTTTAATCTGTTTTTAATGTTTTCTGTAAGTGTTATTTTTTGGTGCGAATAAGCCATAAAGTATATTATAAATGGAAGAAAGGGGATTCAAATCTAAGAACTATCGTATAAAGATGATTTAATGAAGACTATGTTGACCATCAATTTTAATCACTAAGTCAAGACCTCATTAGTAATGTATCATTTCATCATTAACGTAGTAGAATTTTATTTTTTTAGTGAGGTCCAATTACGGGTCAGGCTATTGCTAATTAAGGGATGACATATTGTGGACACTATAACTATTGTTTGATTGACATTACAAATTAAAGTTTCATTAATATGGGGTTGGTTTTTCTATTTTGAGAGTACCTAATGGCTTAAAATAACCTTGCGTGAAGCAAATCTGTATTACCCGATAAGTGCACAAGAAAAGTAATTTTCTAATATTTCCTGAAAAGTACTCCGTATAACATTCACCATAGCTAGCACAAACACGAAGTAGTAAGCCGTGCACCGGGTTACAACTTATAACTGCTTTTTAAAACAAAAAAACATGCGTAACAAAGCACGATCTAACACGACAAAACACATTAAATGAGTGAAATTGGGCTTAGGCGCAGCCTGACCCGACCTAAGGTACAAGAGCACGTGGCTTGTGACTTGTGAGTAGCAACACATTTATGAAACTTTCGACCCAACCCGACCTTAGGTACAAGGGCACGTGGCTTGTGACACATTTATGAAACTTTCGACCCAACCCAACCCGACCGGACACATAATTAGTGGGTCTGACATGGGCCAGACCCATTCAGTCACTATAAAAGTATGTTCGTCATGAAGCCCGACCCAACCCACAACCATTCTTATTGCCAGTTAACAAACTAATAGTGGATATGGTATCGATATAGGATAGATAAGTAAGTGTCAGACAATCTGATAAAAAACGAGGATACAGATGGACCTGCACTTCACGCGGGATGGCCACTATGTGTGGCATTAACGTAGGATTCTCCCCCATACTAGAATACATACTAGTTACGGACACATAGGACGACCAATATGATTGGGGATGGACCATCCAGTATCTTGTGGTCTATGAAGCAGCATAAAATAATGTTTGCCCCTGTGGACCACCAACACAATTAATTTACTACAAAATATAATTATCCTTTTACTTTATACTATTTTAAAATAAAAAAATAATATTATATATATGTCACCATATATACTTGAAACTTTCATACAAAAATATAGGCTATTTTCCCACAACTCTTGCAAAATTAATATCATGAAGGCAGCATTGAAGTACTTGGCTGGAATTGCTGGTCCTAGTGGTTATGGCTCTAATTCTACTGCTAATGAAGTTACTCAACACTGTTTTTGCCCTCCTCGTCTTTTAACCGCGATTATCACTGGTAATTACTTGATTCTCCCCTTAATTCTTTGTTGAATCTCTTTAAATCTCCACGATCTTCTATGTATATTAATTACTGGCCCCCAAATGAGCCACAAATTACAAATAAGGGTGAAATGGAAGTTGAATATATGACTTGTCGTACATAGGTCAAAATCATTAGAATAAAAATCTTTAAGAGTAGATTACTTTGTTTTCTACGATATTTTTAGACCACGACACTACAAAAAAATAAAAAAAATAGTTATCATCCATACTCGTTGAAAGACATGCACATGGGGTGGTTCTCTCAACATACATGTTCGAGGGTACACCAGTTTATTAAGGTGGTCGCAATTTTAACCATAAAATGGTGGATTCTTGTAGTGATGGAACTAAATCGATGTGCAATAAGAATTAATGAGGGCTAGGTAGTGTGACATCTGACATTGTATGTGTCACACCATGCATATTTCTTCAATCAATAAAATTTTCAAAGGATCTAATCATTCAATATTAAATATTGTTTGTTTGATCCCTTTAGGATTAGAATTTTGTGTTTATTAGAATTGAAAATCTTTAATTGGATCAGGACCATATCACAGCTTTTATGGAAACTTCTGACTTCACCATTAACAATTCATAACCACTTTTAGCAATTTAAAATTAATTATATAAAACCACAAGCTTTTCCCATGCGTGACCATAATTTTTTTTTAAATAATATTTTGATCATTTTTCAGATTACATTCACACATTGTATTAGTCAATTCCATGCAACTACATACTGATATTAAAATTATTTAACTTGTTTTGATTAAAATTGTTAAAATTGTTTTGAATATAATAGGCGCGACGTCGGGTATTGGGGCAGAAACAGCCAGAGTTTTGGCAAAGAAGGGAGTAAGGATAATAATAGCGGCAAGAAATATGAAAAAAGGAGGTGAAGTAAAAGAGGCGATTTTAAAAGAAGCACCAGAAGCTCAAATTATAATATTGGAGATTGATCTTAGCTCCATGGCTTCAGTTAGCAGATTTTGTTCTGAGTTTTTGTCACTTAATTTGCCTCTCAATATTCTCATGTAAGTTGCATCAAATTTGTTCCCTTTTTGTTTTATTTTTTTTAAAAAAGTGGAAGAGTTTTTATTTTTGGAAAAATATATATTAATAATGTTGAAATGAACAGAAACAATGCTGGGGTGTTTTCTCAAAAGTTGGAGTTTTCTGAAGACAAGATTGAGCTCACAATGGCAACAAATTACTTAGGTAAGTTTTTTTTTAATTAAACATTTAGTGAATAATGAAAAGAATCTTTTGTGATCTATTTTGATCATGCATAAAGCTAAGGGGTTGCCCCCCTAGGAAAACCTACCAACTTTTGTTCATGTTTAAATTTCTTGTGAAAAAAATTACCCAATTTTATCAATAATGTTTTCAAAGTCACATTTTACCTTACTATAAAAAGTCTAATTGACATACTTCTTGGTAATAATTATTTGAATGTGTGTTTTGTGTCATTCCAGAATATTATTTTGGCTGGAAAATAGCTAGAAAAGAAAATAATCGTCGTATATTTTAAAAAAAGTATCAGCTAGTTGTCATCTACCAACAATACATCTTGTAGTTATGCAGGTAACTAGGTCAAAAGAATAATAATCCGTACAACTTAAGTTATTATAATTACTCCAATGTAATACGTGTCTACGTAATTGGATTTCTTTGAAGAGACACAAGTAACTCGTACGACAAAGCATATAATTATTCTAAAAATATACAGTAAGAAGAAACTTCACGGCGATACTAATTAAGTACCTCAGGAGTATAAGATGAGTTTATATTATAATATAAAATTGAAGTGATGATAGTTTAGGTTTTTATGGCCAAACTTTTCGTAAAATTTGATGAATGGAAGATTTAAATCCACCAAATTTTGTTGGCAGGGCATTTTTTAGTAACAGAATTACTGTTAGAAAAGATGGTGGAGACAGCATCACAAACAGGAATTCAAGGAAGAATAATAAATGTTTCCTCTTTAACTCACAGCTGGGTTAACAAAGATAATTTCTCCCTCTCCAAAATGCTCAATCCAAACAAGTAAATATTTTATTTTATTCCTTTAATTGATTTATTAAATTATTGGTTAATTTTAAATACTGTATATTCTTAATTCTTTATTAATTTACTGTTTTACAACTTTATTTTTTTGTTTTTGTGTTTTTCTGAACTGTATGCTTTTGGTTCAAAATTGTAGCTATAATGGCACACGTGCATATGCGCAATCAAAATTGGCTAATATTATGCATGCCAGGGAAATGGCAAGACAATTAAAGGTTTGTAGTACCTCATACTCTTTTCCTTTTTTGAAAAAATAAATAAGTTGTTTTTATTTATTTATTATAAACTACATGATTTTTCTTTTACTTCGTATATCATAAATCACAACACTTAGGGCTTCTACACAAGTTATTATCGAGATGATGAGATACTACGTATGTATTTCTCATAACTAATCTATCACATCTCTAATGATTTATAAACAAACATAAGTCACTGAGTTAATTTTATCATTGCTAAGTTCCAGACTAACAATAATTGAATTGTAAACCATTTTTTAATCAAAATTAGTGAATTTTTTTTGGATAGTAAAATTTTAATGAGCCTTATGAAGTTAGATTTGAAATGGAAATATATATTGTGATATGGAGGAAATATTAATTAGCAATGAAGTCAGGATTTTAAATAAGTTATTATCGAGATGACAAGATAAGTATTTCTCATAAAGTCATAAGTCATAATTAATCTTTCGCTTCTATAATGAATTATGAACAAAGTATGTCATCAAGTTAATTTTATTATCTCTAATACCAGGTGATCAATAGATCCATTTTTTTAAAATGAAAGTTAGTGATTTTTTTTTATTAGTAGTAAAAAGTTAGTGAATTTTGTGAAATAAGATTGGGTCATTATGAAATAATCACTAGATTAGTTGAGAAATCACATTAGATTAGCCTAGATAATCCTCTAATTAATAACCTTAATATTGGCCTAACTAGTTTACAAAACTTACTAAGAAAAAAGCAAAAAAGTTAAAAAAAGTTGAAAAGAAAAGACAAAAGAGAGCCAAATAAAAACAAAAGAGAAGCTATGATTATAAGAGCACTGGTGTTCTAAAAATTGACCTTTAGTTATTTTTGTCGTCAAAAATGCAGGAAAGAAATGCAAGGGTAACAATCAACGCAATACATCCAGGGATTGTCAAGACAGGAATTATAAGAGCACATAAAGGCTTTATTACAGGCATGCATGCTTGCTTTCTCACTCCCTTTCTATATATTAAAGTATTAATATTATACTCGTAATCGGATAACATATCCCATTCGATCATCATGTATTTGAATTTGGAAAAAATTACGTCAATTGGGATCGCCATGAATTAATCAAAAGTTGACATCTGTTAAAGAAAACATACTATAATTAAGACTGGTGGTATCAATTTAATTTGTCATTGAATTTGAAACACCTATTCACTTGTTGTAGCAAAGTATAGTTGTGAAATATATGATTAGTTCTTAATCACTTTCATTAGTTCATATTTCCATTATATGTCAGCACAAAGATATTCAATTGTTTTAGATAAGTTGGAGTAAAGTGTAATGATCATGGATTATACTTTGTTGCAGATTCTTTGTATTTTCTAGCAGCCAAGTTGCTCAAGTCCACATCTCAGGTTTGTCTCACTAATCTAAACTAATCATAATTTATTTTTCTTAAATAAAAGTCATTTTGTTACATAATTTTTAAGTATTTTCACTAAAATCAACCTACCCCTTAATTCAAATGCTTTAATAATGAAAACCAAGGTTGTGGATGAATTGTTTATTTCAATATAAGAGTGAGTTTATTTATCCCTTATACTCAACCTCAAACTTCAAACTCTACACGTGTTATTAAACGACATTTGTAAAGTTATATTAAAACCCATTTAAATCAATCGAGCATGGCTTTTAATTACCTAAAACCTCGTCTTATGATTCTAGTGAAAACTTTTCTATATTACTTCACTAGAAGCATAATCCATCATCCTCAAATCTCCTGTTTAGCTAACAACATAATCCCTCTATCCCTATTTGTTTCCGCCTTATTCTATTTTAGTCCGTCTCTTAGAGATGCCTTGTTTCCTTTTATAGTAAAAGGTCTCCACCATTTGCCTCTCTTGCGTACAGTCATAAAATATAGAAAGACAATGTTACCCCTATTTTCTTGCAAAATTTTGGGCCAGCCTTAATAAATCACATTTTGTCTACTCCATACAGCAAACAAATAGTGACGGAAAGAGTAGTAAATTAAATTACCTTGCAACCTATTTCACGCGGCCTTGTCCGTAAAATCTCCATCTTTTTACCTGCACACTGATTCACTGACATATATTCAAACACACGAATCAAATCATACGTACAAAGTCAATACTAGCATGGTAAAATTGAAATCAACTTAGCACAATAAGATTTATGATATGACTTTATCAATCATTAGAAAGCATACTGTAAAAAATCAGAAATGTAACAAAAAAAAAAACACATTATTGAATCTTTTAATAAATTGCATGTTTTTTTTTTTTTTTAAATGTAGGGTGCAGCAACGACATGTTATGTAGCATTGAGCCCAAAAGTGGAAGGTGTAAGTGGGAAATACTTTGCAGATTGTAACCAGACTTGTTCTTCAGCTTTAGCAGCTGATGAATCTCAAGCATTGCGACTATGGAAGCACACTCGTACTCTCATTTGTAGAAGATTACAGCACCCTACACTCTCTTAATTAATTACTTCCAAATATAATTAGGAGAAAATATTATAGATGTAAATTTTTTAAATGTTGTTTTGGTTTTTCCACAATTAAAAACCATAAAAAAGAATCAGTATGTATACAGTATATATACCCCCTCGCTCGGCCCGTAGTCAGTTGAAAATACATCTTATGTACATATACGGAGTACTTTGTTACGATACTACATGGATCAATAAATGAGATATCTTGCTTGATACGGAGTATATGTTACTCCCTCGGTTCCATTTTATTCTGTGTTTGGTAACATGTATACAATTTAACATTGATAAAGATTTTTCTTTACTTTTTTATTTAAATAATTCAAATTTCATTTATTTATAATGTTTTCACTTTATCCAAAATATGACATTGGAAAAGTGTGAAAGATTTAATTTCTCAATGGAAAAGTGTGAAATGCTTAGTGTCCCAATGATTTTAATTAATTAAAATAATTATTTGCACGATTTTTGACAGAGTATTAAGAACATTTATGATACATTATAAAAGTAAATATTCTAAATATAAAGATTAAAATGGGACACTAGAAACAGAAAACGAGAAGAATAAAAAGGGACGGAAGGAGTATTAATTAGGACGAGGTCATCAATTTCAAATCAAAAAAATATACTTCCAAAGATGTGTTCTCTTCACCTTTAAAAAAAATGTTATCAAGTCTAAAAGATCAGATATGTACATGAGAATTCAGGCGAAGAAAATGCACCCATCAGTACTTGTATGAATTGTATCAGTTGTAGCTACCTGAGATATCTGTAATGGTCCAATGGAACTGTGATCTGATCCTCATTTTTCTGGGGAATGTAATCAAGCAATCTTCAAAAACCTGTGTGAAAATCAGCATAAATCAATTGACTATGAGTTACAAAAGGAAATCAATTCTGACTCAAAATTCTGATCCAAGAAGCCTGAATCTTTTACTGAATTTCTGCATCAGATTCACAACAACATTTTTAGCATCAGGGAGAAAGATATACATTACATAGCAAAATGTCTTGGCTTCAGCTTGATATCTTGACCCCCTTTATACGGAATTCTAACAAGCTTGAAATCATCAAACATAGCTCCTGTAAAAGTCTCAATAGTCTCCGGAAAAGGAGGTGGAATTCCTTGTTCCTGCAGGCTGCAGCATGTAAAGGGATATATTGCCAAGCTGCATTAAAAAGTAGTGCATTTACTAGCATAATTGTATAAGCATTGTATCACTTTGAGAATTCCTGGTGATAAAACTGATGTTGTACTAAACTTCTGTTTTAGACAGGTAGTAAATCAGTCTAGTTCAATATATTAGATGCTCAAAACCAAGGACATGAAATTAGAAGGCAAAATACATATATTACAAGAATTTACACCAAAACGGAGCTCAACTTACAACCCCAGAATAAAAAAGGAACTAAAAGAACTTGAAATATCAAAATAGCAGCAGCAGCAGCAGCAACAGCAGTCTCCACTATTCAGAAGAAAATTTCTAAAAAGAATATGCTAGAATACAATTAGATATACTAACTACAGTTATACTACAAGACTTCTCACGACATGCGTGTCCAACCAGCAGTTGATGATCCATCCCATAAGTTGCATTTTCCCCAGGTTTTGGGGAGTGCAAATACGTTCAAGCTTCTCTAGGTTTCTTTGCCTGTAATGTGCAAATACGCCACTGAATTAAAATCCACATTATAGTCAATATGCTATAATAGAATTACAACACAATTCAACCAGATACACGGAAATTTGCAAATTGCAAATCATCACCACCCCCTACCTGCCTAAAAGGCCTTTCAGAAACAATCAACTAAACACCAGACAACAAAACGGCCCAATAATCATCCATGGTAAAATGCTGTCATTGCTTGTTTTGTCTAGACAAAGCAGCGTACATAATTACCTACGACATGTTACCTTCCTATATATGCAAACCCTAAACGTTAATGCATTCTGTAATTATTTCGTGTAACAGATTACTCACAGCAAGAATTGCAAAGTGAGTTTGTAAATATTGTAATTTAGACAAACAAAAAGGTTGTAAATTGATAATAAAGCAGAAGGCTCGCAAAAAATAGAGGATTTGTTTGAGAACTTTTGAGAGGTTCTCTTCTCCCCCAATGCCCCTCAATACATTCAACATATTTCTACCCTCAACCCCTTCCCCTTTCAGTTCACAAACTCCCAAAAAAGGACAAGGAAAATATATATAAAGCAAACAAGACAAACTAAGCTTCAATTACTCTTAATGGCTTCCCATACTTGAGTAGTGTATCCACAACCAGCCAAGGACCACTTCTTACTTTACTTGTCTCCCAGAATAAGTGCGTAAAAACTGGTGGCTTTGTGGGATTAGGTGAGTTCTTTGCAAAATCCAATAAGTCACAGAACAGCATCCAGTGAAGATGAAAGTAGGATTTCCACCTTGAAATTTGAAAACCAAGCTACTTGAAAGAGTATCACACCCCTCAAGGCCAGATTAGTGGCAAAATCACCCAACTTCATGGTATAAACTACGAGAAGACATTCAGTCCCGTAGGCAAACCTGTGACAATTTGAACCCATTCTCTATATTATTGAAGGACGAGACAAAAGCACAAGGCATATGAGGTGTTTCCAAGCATTACCAAAAAAAGGAGATCATCAGAGTGATAATGCAGACCTTAAGGGAGAGAAGAAAAGGTTAGCGACCAAAGGAGGTGACTCGGTTCAGCAATCATTATTTGGGGCAGATAATACAGTACTGCTTGGTTCTAATTTAGAGTGAGACGACATCCTAAATTCCTGAAAGTTCTATACTATTATGTTTCCGGAGGAGATACTACAGCTAGTGACCTAAAATTGAACGACACAAAATTCTACACCACCAACCAAACCCCCTTCCCTCCCAATAAAACACAAATCTCTTCTGCCCAAAATGCTATCCACCAATAAGAGGCAAAACCAAATGGTCCTAGCTGAAACATCTTTGGCCATGAGCTTCCCTCATAGGCAATACTTAGCAACCTAAAAAAATTGCTTGCATAGAATGATCTAACTAAAAGTGTTTTGGCCTATCATAAGCACAAGCAATTTTCTGTCTAACAAGCTTCTTTGTTTACTTCACATGTAAAATATCACATGCAAAATATCAAACTATATATATCCCATACCTTTGGGTTACCTAATATTTACTACCTGTTTTCCAAAAAAATGAGTCACATTTTGTAACAAAGAAACCAATATGCCAAACTTGACTTTTTTTGGTAGCTTGACCATTAGTTTGACAATTTGTAATGATCAATCTTGCTAATTATACCATCGAAAATATTTTCAGAAGACAATTTTTTTTTTTGAATTTTAACTATGCATGGTACAGAGAATACTAGTGGTCAAATTTTGTGAAAACAAAATATGCTAAAGACTTTATTACTGCATTGCTATGGTTGTTGTAATGGCTTTCAATAGATGAACAGACAAAGTTTAGCTTTCTGCTACCAGATTCTCAAGGTCTTCTAAGACTATCTCACTCATGCAAAGCTTAAGTTGAAGATGAGTGCTTTAGCAAATTCCATTATAGTTGTCAATGGATATTACATTATTTTTATCCCTTAACCGATTGTCTCTTCCAAGCAAAAACATCACACACAATCAACCAGGACTTTTGCTCCTTAAAGATGCTATCATATGCATTCACTTAACCAGAATGTGAAAGGTGATATACGCACTTCACTATGCCAGCACCAAGCTGCCCACACCTCTAAGGAACATGAATAGGAAACAAACAGAGAAAAGCCAAGTTCAAAGCTAAAGTGCACCATGAACAAAGGTAATTTTCACTTACTATCAAAAGGCGAGGTGAACGTCGAGGAGATTCGAAGAGATGAGGTGATTTGGCGCCTTTTACATAATTGCGTTTCTTAATATCTCCACTGACTACATTAAGTGGGAGTGGTGATTTACATATGCTATCAGTTGAAACACAGGAAACTGGGGCAGATAAACAGGAACTGGTACAATCTTGATCCTGATATATGAAGTGAGACACTGACCCTGAGAAATAGCAAAGAATTCCACATATTAGAAGCACCCAGATATTATGTCCAGCTAACTGATGCAAAGGAAAGTACTTGAATAATCAAGCAAAAAGTTCAACATCGCCGAAAATTGTAGCAACAGCCAACAATAAGTTTGTTTGCCTCCAAGGAAACATGTGATTAATTATAAACAACATCGACATTGTTTGGTTGTACAGGCTTGTTGCCTGGGTAGACTGTTCTGGTTGTTGGCTTATGGCCCTTTCTAGAAGGTACGGAACAAGAATGAGTGTACCTGATGATGCAGCTTGTAACTTTCCTCTCATAATTCTAACAAATTTGTATAAGCCATTGCTTTTGTTCAACTCATGGACCAGCTCTTCAATGTCATTTAACTTTGGCTTACAATCAAGCACTGCAACGACAAGTTCCTCATATAAAAACAATACTCAAATAATAAAATCCATAGCTACCCAAATAACTTGCTTCACAGTCTTTACACACAGCACTTACAAGTATATTTTTCATTCGCATAACGAACGGTCAAAGAATACTCCTCAGTTGGACAATTTTTGATGATCTTAGTAAATGTGAATGTAATACCTGCACCAAAGGGACATTTAATAGAGTTAGAATTGTGACATAACAACAAGAATGCATGCTTTAGTCAAGCCAAAATACATAAGAATGCATGCTTCCCAAATAGTGAAATAAATTAAAATTACCACGTCCCCCATCAATACGGAAACCAAGTACCCTATTGTACCATGTAAATGCCTCTTGTAGTTCTTCTCTGTCCCGAGAAGCTTCTCGCCTATTCTTCTCTTCAGATTCAGCAAGAGCTTTTCGAATTACGAAACAAAAGGAGTAAAAGTACAGAAAATCTCAATGTTAATACAAAGTACTAAAAATTATGAAGTATAACCCATAGAAATAATTTGCTTTATGGTTACAAAGGATCATAGAATATCAAAAAACTGAAACGTGTTCTGTTTAAACTAAAAAAATGCTAGAAGAAGACAGCAGGTTAGATGATGTACAGCAGAAAGACAGGATAAATGTCAAATGACCTTAGACTCTATAACCTTTTAAGTCGAGCAAAACATAAAAAACAAGATCCCATGATGTTATTTGGTATAGATAGAGAGATCCAAATGTGCACAACCTTAACCCTAAATAACCAAGACTGCTTGAGATTTTTTACAGAGGCAAAAAAGAAGAAACTTTGGACATTTATATGAAATATTTTGTATGAAATCCATGATTTAGAAATTTTTCTTTATCGTGCTATGTAGGACATGGCCTCATTCATATCCAATTTTCTCGTCCTGCTTGTTCCATTTCCCCCATTTCAGTGTAAAAATGGCATTGCTTGTTAGTCCGGGTCACCATAGAGCAGATGCTAGAATAGAATTAAGGGTAACCACCATATCTATGGCCTATGGGGATCTATACAAACAGCAGGGGTACTCATAATACAATAGGATGTAACTTCTAGTATTTTTTATGTCCAATATATCACATATAAAAGGATGCGGTAAATCTAAACCTTGATTCATGATTAGCTTCTTTTTTTGGTGAGCAAGAGCTAATAGGCTTTAGATCATCTAACATTAAAAGGCACCATAATGCCTGATATAACAGCAGGAAAATGAATATTGAAACAAACTAATGTATACTGAATACTACATAAGATATACCATGGTATTTACTTCTAAACTATTTCAAGTATTCCTAGAGTAAACTATTTCAAGCATTGCTAGAGTAAATTATTTCAAGCAATGCTATTGTAGGCCACGCTCACTTCAACAGCTATACATTCTTGCAAAAGCACACTGACCCCAGAGAATTACTTTCCCCTCTTTATTTAACCTAAGGGTTGTGGATGATAATTTTGGGAAATGTGGTCAACTTTCTCCGCTTATGAAGAATCATTGCCTATCAAAGTCATCTGGCACATCGTTCACAGTCAAATGATTATTTAAAAACTGACATAGCCACATCTATATTGGAATCGGAAGAGACTGACTCCGTAAATAGTTATATATAGCAAAGAGATATCTAATCAACTGCAGTGAAGATACTCACCATTTGACTGTTCCAATAGGATGTTAGCATATTCATCTTTCCTAGCTGCTTGATCTAGTACAATTTTCTGAAGCTCGTCCACATTCACAATTGTTTCAGAAAGGGAGTCCGTTAGTGCAATCCGCTTAGTCTCCTTCCGTGTTTTAACTGAAAACAGATATAACAACAGAAATAAATAAAACTGCGTCAAAAAGCTTGCTATTGCAACATAAGTCTCAAGCTTTCTTAAGTCGTGTATATATTGGTCATCACAGTCACTTATGCTGTATAAATATTGTAATACTCCGTATTCCTAAAGGGCCGTCTTTCAATATGTAGTCAATAACTCAATACCCCCAACAAATGCTAAAGAGTGATAGAATATAGTCAGTAGATTAAAATCCATAGTTCAGACAACATGAAAATGGTTTCATAAACTGCACAAACAAAGGAATGGTTTCAGAAAAAGCGACAACGATGAAACATGGAAACAATAAAAATAAGAAACTAGGTCAATTAGAAGCATGTATATGCACCCTTCACAAAATACTCTTACGCCATGAGGCCATCCAAGACATGTGTTGCAATATCTTGCATATTTTGTCAAGCAGGCGAAGGACTGTATCTCTCAAACCAACTGCATGAGAGCAAATGCAAATACTGCAAAACAAGCTTCCATATTCCAAAGCAATTTGGATACATTAAACCCTTCAAAACATGTCTACTCACAAGGGGGCATTGCAAAAACAAGAAAGTATGACAGATACCATAACATCAAGTTATATGTGAAGAGCAAGTGAAAATTTTGACTCATTCATTATTTATCGTTACCCCAGTGCTTTCAAAGAGGCTCCAGCAACAAACGGGATAAGGGGGTCGGACGCATACAACATTACCCCTGCAATTCCAATTCCACAGAGGTTGTTTCCAATTGATCCATAAGCAAGAACGGAACTACCATTTTCTACTTGTTTGAAAGTCATTTATGCGATAAAAATCAAACTGACGCGACAATGTCGAATTATAAGCGAAAAAGCTTCCATGACATTAGTAGAAAAGCGTACCTGCCAAAGCTCTGACCAATTGATCCTCCAATTCTCTTAATTCAACTTTTAGTTTCCCCAATTTCACTGCAATATTCCATACATAATCAATTAATAGTGCATAAATATAATAAAAAAAAAGTATCAAATTAGCTTCTTTTCCTCCACTCATCATAAACCACAGTTACTCCCATAAACCCTAATTAAACACTCACAAACACAAACAGAAGTACAAACCCTAACCACAAAAACATAAAAACCAAAATTAAAGCATAAATTAGCAACTTTTAAGTGAAATTAAAGAAAAAAACCGTGAGTATGAGCATTTATCTCAGCCTTGGGTCTATATGATTGTAGAAAAT
Organism: Spinacia oleracea; assembly: GCF_020520425.1. Lineage (NCBI taxonomy): Eukaryota > Viridiplantae > Streptophyta > Magnoliopsida > Caryophyllales > Amaranthaceae > Spinacia > Spinacia oleracea. The sequence continues at coordinate 6,413,542 of NC_079491.1, forward strand.
TCCGAAAAGAGGGAAAAACTTCGCCGGCTTTTTGCTGATGAGGTTCAATAATATCTTTATCACAAACTCTTCGAAGCTCCCGCAACTTTTCGAGCACTGAAGCCATGGGAGGTAGCAAGAGAGAAATATGGAATGAGAGGAGAGAGAAAGATCAGCCCGCCGTTTTCAATTTTGAATTGAGTTCAACTGAACAAAGTGTGAACAATGACATAGCTTGAATTTCTGAAATTTGATTGATTCTTATGATACGGCGTCGTTTCTGAATGCGCTACTGAGTGAGTTTTAATATGTCGTGGGCTTGTTGAACTGCCAAACAGTCCAACACCGACTACTGCCCAACCTTGATTTTTTATTTATCATGCCAAAAATAATTACTCCCTCCGTTCCACATTACTCGCTATATTTAACTTTGCGCAAAAAGTTTTAGGTGATAAGTAATTGTTTAATTATCAATTATTATTTTATTGAAAAATTAGATGGGATGGGAGTTATAAAGTATTGTACTTATTTAATTAAATGAGAGAGGGTGTGGGCAGAAAACCTTTTTAGTGGGAAGAGATGTGGGATCTTTCCTAATTTAGAAGTATAACAAGTAACATGGGACAGACGAAAAATGATAGTGTAACAAGTAATGTTTGACGGAGGGAGTACATATTTGGTTAATGAGACCGAATCAGAGTGAACAGGGATAACAATACACACATTATGAGCAAATTAAATTATTAATTATTAATTATTAATTATTAATTATTAATTATTAATTATTAATTATTAATTATTAATTATTAATTATTAATTATTAATTATTAATTATTAATTATTAATTATTAATTATTAATTATTAATTATTAATTATTAATTATTAATTATTAATTATTAATTATTAATTACTAATTATTAATTATTAATTATTAATTATATTACTAATTACTAATTATTAATTACTAATTATTAATTATTAATTATTAATTATTAATTATATTACTAATTACTAATTATTAATTATTAAAATTATTAATTATTAATTATTAATTATTAATTATTAATTGTTAATGATTAATTATTAATTATTAATTATTAATTATTAATTATTAATTATTAATTATTAATTATTAATTATTAATTATTAATTATTAATTATTAATTATTAATTATTAATTATTAATTATTAATTATTAATTATTAATTATTAATTATTAATTACTAATTACTAATTACTAATTACTAATCACTAATCAATAATCATTAATCACTAATCATTAATCATTAATTATTAATCATTAATCATTAATTATTAATCATTAATTATTAATTATTAATTATTAATGGTTAATTATTAATTATTAATTATTAATTATTAATTATTAGTTAATTAGTAAAAAACAAGGACAAAAAAGTAATTTAGATAGTGAAAAGCCAAAAGCCAACTCCAAAAAGCTAGTGTTACTAGCTTTTCATTTTTGGCGAAAAAGCTGGCTTTTCAGTAAGCTAAAAAGCCAGTTACCAAACACATTTTTTGGCTATTTGACCAGATTAAAAAGCCAACAGCCAAAAGCCAACCAAAAAGCCAGCAAAAAGCCATTTGCCAAACAAGGCCATAGACTGATATTACTTGATTTTCTATGCTGGTGTTACTTATACATTGTATTCGTTGTTACTTTTCTTGTTTTATTGCAGTTTCATGTTAGAGGTTCCTTGTATATAGACCGCCAGACCGGTGTTACTTGACTTTCTATGATAATGTTATTTATACGTTGTATTCGTTGTTATTTTCTTGTTTTGCTCCAATTTCTTGAATTTCATGTTCGATGTTCCTTATATAGACTGATGTTACTTGACTTTTTATGTTGGTGTTACCTTTTAGTAATGCAATTCAATTTCATGTTAGAGGTTTCTTGTATAACTGATGTTACTTGACTTTCCATGCTAGTGTTACTTATACATTATTTTCGCTGTTACTTTCTTGTTTTATTGCATTTTCTACAATTTTATGTTAGAGGTTTCTTGTATATACTGATGTTACTTTATTTTCTATGCTGATGTTACTTTATATTCTTGGCTGATATTACCTTATTTTCCGGGTTTTAAACACATTGGGCTTATTCATAAGTGTGAACATGTCACACCATCAAGTTGATGGTGTGGCTGGTCACATATAAGACTTGAGACAAATATTTTACAAAACAAAAAAAATTTAAAAACTAAAAACTACCCGTGATACCGAAAGAGCATGACATTATTAATTCATGACAATATTAATTCATGACAATATTCATGTATATGCTACCCAAAGAATCCATTTCCGGAAGTCACTTGGAAAGTACACCCAATCATCAAGAAACTTGACTGGTCTAAGATCCCACTTAGGGTTGTAATCATTAATCCACTTTTAAATCACTCACTTGTATTGCAAATTATTTTAGTTGCATGTAAATCGTCCCCACGTAATTTTTTTTTATATATAAGAACATTTTAATTAATTAATTAAATCTTCGAAGAGTTAATCTAAATTATCTTGATGTTGCAAAATGCCTTCATCCAACAATTTTACATGTCTTTTGACTATTACTACTCCACAATCGTCCTTTAATTATAGTGGTTTGAATATAATGATGACCATGGGAAAACGAAATACCATCAGAATATTTTCTAATTTATGATCTAGGTAATTTGATCTTTAATTTATGATATGATCTAATATGATTATAACAAGTTAAAGATAAGTATTAAGAATAAGATAAGTAGAGAATAGCCTAATTATTTCTTTTTATATGATTCAAGTAAGAATAAAAAGTTCTTCGCAGTTCGCATGTAATATGTATACAGATTTAATAATAAAACACTGACCATAGTTTAAGTGTGATAACCACGAGTTGTATAAATGTTACAAAAGTGTCTTTAAGATGTAACAAAAACTATACCTCTTTCGTTCTCATTTACATGACACGATTGGGTTTTTGACACTATTCACACAAGCTCCTTTGACTTCCTTTTTATACATAAGAAAAAATATAGTCGTGTGGGGTCTTATTAGAGCATCTCCAATGGTTGTAGCTAAAGACTAGCTTGAAATTTATAAAAGTTTCAAGCTAATAGCTAGACCAAATAATAAATTAGCTTGGCCAAGCAAAATTAGCTTGATTAAGCTAATTTGCTTGACAATTAGCTCCCAAAGTTGTCAAATAATTAATTGACAAGTGGGACAAGTGAAACTAATTTAATTAACAAGCTAGTTGCTATCAATTGGAGCACAAATTAGTTAGACAATGAAATAGCTTGAAATGTTATGTGGCATAACAAGCTAATTGTCAAATTAGCTTACTATTGGAGATGCTCTTAGATTTTTCACAATAAATATGTTTTAAATATCAATTTTTTTATAATTTAATTTCTTCTTATCCATAATGGATGATATTAACATTTGAAATCGTGCATGGGCAAACGTGCCTAAATAATTGTGTCATTTAAAAACAGAATTATTTCAAATAATTTCCTCCATTTTAAAAGATTGTGTATATAAAAACAATTATAAATTGTTAGAATCAACCCCTAAAAACAACACATGGGGCCGTTACACACATGAGCTGCTACAAGATGACATAAAATATTTGGACCAACAATACTTTAAACTTTGAAGTTTGAAGGGAGGGCCAATTTCTATCTCAATACAAACCGTATACTCCAAATCTCCATTGTAGTATAAGTGTATGTAACTATGTATAAAAACCAACATAAGTTGGTGGGGCACTCACCTTGTGACTTAGAGGTCACAGGGTCGAGCTGCAAAATACTTGGGAGTGACTTAAGCGAATACCTGCGTAGCTGGGCTGGTTAACGTGTGCTAGGTACTGATTTAATAGGGTCATTTCTTCTTACCTATTAAAAAAAGTATATGTATGAAGTATACTCTCCGTCTTAATATAAATGCAACATTTGATTTTATTTTTAATTTTATAAAGGAATAAAGAATATGAACATTATATGATGATATCACGATAGATTTGTTATGACAAAAGGTCTTGCGCGCACAAGGTGTACAATAAATTTATTGTACACCAAGATAACTTTTACCAATTTTTTTGTAACTTTAACCTAATTTTGATTAACTTTTATAAACGTTGATAGATAAACATTTTAAAGGGTTAAATGATTAATTTTATGCCTTATTAGTGATTTTGAATAAATAAGTTTTATTAAAATAAAAAAATATATCACTAAAAAATAGATAACTTTTACATATATAAGCTTAACTTTTAAGCATTTTGGTTTAACTTTTACTCCGGTTTGTACAACCCTTGCAAATAAGAATTTTTGTTGTCACGATGTTATACATATTATATTCTTTTAAATTGTATTAATATGTATTAGACCGATCAAATATTAATGATTAAGTATATGTCTCTTTAACTGTATAAATTCAAACATGACACTTAATTTGGACAGAGTGAATATCCCTAATCCTATAGTATCATATACTCCGTACAACGTACTTTGTATAGTATGTATTATGTATGTAGTACTCCGTATTTCATTTCTATCATGTTTTATTAGCAAAATGCACTTCATTGTACCAAGGACCTTTCATTTTAAGTGGGACACTAGTTATTTTCATGCTAGATCTTTTGCATGTGTTTATAGTACAATATACCAACGTTGCTACAAATGTGATGAATAGCTAATGATGTGCGATGTGCGATGTGCCAATGTACCATTTGCAATCATCAGTCTTTTCCTTGGTTTGTTCTATTCTTACTCCATATATTAATAGTATCAGTTAAATTGGAACCATTTTATGTTTTTGTCTATTGAATGATGATATATAGAAATCAGAGATTTAATTATGCTACTAATGATGTTTGATCCAGCATTTTTTTTTCAATTTTGTACAAATCTTAATTATCCTTCTCCTTGAATAATTTGTTTCAATAATATTTATAATTGACATGTCATTTCAATGTTTAAATTCTCAATTACAGCTATAATTTAGTTAAGAATTGAATTAAGTTTTTGTTTTTTTTTGTTTTTACAAAAAGTTTAAGAATCATGTCGAGTGTATTTACAAGTGTGGCTGCCCCTCCAGGCTTCAGGTAACTCTAATTGTCTCAAAATGTATGAATTGCTCATGTTTATTTGCAATGGTACGTGGCAAAGCTTAATTTCAGTCATTTTCTAGCACATCACCTTATAAAGCCAGTTTCTTTCAGCTGTATATATGGAAGAATAAAATTTCCCATGAGATTACTCCATAATTAAGTTCTTATGGACAATTTTTCCTTAAATAAATTTTTGCTTTTGCCCTTCAAAATAAAGTAATTGGTTTTTTTTTTTTTTTTTTTTTTTTTTTTTTTTTTTGACAAGTGATAAAGTAATTCGTATGTACTAGCATAACGTATTAATCTTAAAGCTAATGAATTTCTTTAATTACATGATACGACAAATTACTCGTATTTATTTAAGTTGATACTCCGTATATATTTCCTATCATATACAAGTATTGTTAAAAGGATATGCTAGCTCGAGTGGAGGGGCTCTTAATGTATTTTTCTTCTTACCTTGCAAAAAAAAAAAAAAAGTATTGAATTGGATTAAAGTGTACTTTCTTTTATATATAGGAGTGTTGATTCAGAGTATGAAATTGTAAACTGGAAAATCTTTAAGAAACAAAAGGAGTAAATTATCTCTATTACATATATATAAGTCAACCTTGAACACTTTAACGTCCACCTAAAATATCAATGTTACCTTTACTTAATATTTAAAATTGTCAATAACATTTCTTTAAGTGTGGAAAATTTCTTACATATAAAACCTATTTTTTAAAAATATATACACGCATCGCGTGCACCAAATACTACAATAACTAGGTTAGGTCCCGTGCAACGCACAGTTATTACTAAAATATTTTATTATTTCAATAGTATCTAAATAAAAGACTTGTAATATTAGGAAAACGTTCGAGTAAAAGAATATATGCAAAAGTATGAATTCATAGTGTATAAAATAAATATCCAAATAAGCTAAATATGCATATTAGTACAATACAGAGTACAAAGTTAAGGATTATATAGTTGTATACTTACCACTTATTATTATTTTAATTAACATATGTACTGACCGTGTATTATTATTAGACTAACATTAGAAATCAATTCTTCAATATTATATAAATTAATTAAAAAGTTATAACAATACATAAATAAAATCAAATTGTAAAGGAGAAAATAATATTGATTCATCTTTCCTCCAATAATACATCATGTATTACGTAGTTACATTTATGATTGTGAGAAATAATTCCTCTGACTTTCATTGATTGTGTATTGTCAGTATATATACAAACTATTTGTTGTACAATAGCGCGACATGAGGCTATTAATTAGGAATCTAATTAATACATAATATTTACAAAATAACTGCATATTCTATCAATGGTAATTCAATTATATTTTTATTTCAATTTTTATCTTAGTTTCCTAAAAAAATGCAAAGTAAAATCTTTAAAAAAAGTTAAAAAAAATATATATTTTGGCGGGAAAAAATCGCACCAGGAAATGACACGTGTTATTCCTGGTGTCTCTTTTAGTATATAGTAATAGATATACAGGATTGGGGTGACAATGCGCGGTGATGCACGCCGGAAGTTATGAGAAGGGTATATGTGTATGTTTTTAGTGATTGGAGCACAAAACTTATTGTCTACGTGAATTTAATTTTTAGTTTTAATTTTTAATTAAGTGTAATTAAATAAAACAAGGAAGCTTAATCACCAAACTTAAACTTCAGCTTTTGATGTAGTGGGTGCTTCATTGCTTTGTCTTATACACCCTTTGCTGTCTATAATTTTTGTTTATTAATTATAAATAATCCTTCACTTAATTATAAATCTTTCCCCCACAATTCTCCCCCTTTCTTAGGTCATGTGCCAACTGCTAAGATTCCTGTCCCTAATTAATCATGTTTATGAAAATGCTAATCAAAGTTTGGAATATCGTCTTTTATGTCCATTCATTTTATTTTGTTGTTGGTATGTACGTGGTATGGAGTAAATTTTTAATTTTGTTTTTTATTCACAGTACTTTTTACCCTTTTAGGTAACTACGGATTTCATTTTGAAATCTCACTTTTTCTCAATTTGACAGAATATCAAACACCCAGTATATGGACAATGGACAAGCTTATGAATGCACAATGTGTCAATGTGCATGGTGTAACGGTGAATCCAAATAACACGAGTGCATAAGTAAAAGAATACATAGTATGAAATTGATTTAAGTACCCCAAATATGATATTTTATTTAGGGAAAAATTAAAATTAAAATTAAAATTTAAAAAATGAGCTATTTTCACTACAAGAATTTGTATCTTTAACGACAACCTAATTACGACGGGTCAAAAAAGCCTTTTGCGACGGGCTAACAACCAAACAATGACGGGAATAAACGTCGCAAATGTCTTTTACGACGGATTTACGACGGGATTTTCTATTAACGACGGCCCCCTTTTATGACGGGTTCGCGACAGGAAATCCCGTCGTTAATCAACGATTATTGGCCTTTCGCGACGGGATTTCCCGTCGTTAATATTACAATTTCTTGTAGTGTTTCTAACATGCAATAATATTATCACAACGTCACGTGAGAGTTTGAGAGTACCTCGTGCACTTAGGGCAGATACGGATGGTCAATTTATCTTATATTCATGAAATAATCACTTCCCTATAATATATAAAAATATAATCATAAGTATAAGTTGGATTTTTGATTCAATTATGATTTATGAAGCCTGATTTCTGTGTCACGCATGTAGAATTGCAGATCTATTTTGAGTGGTTGTCTAGACTATCAGTTTATAAGCCAAGAACATTTTAATAATCTTTCGTTATACTCCTTTCGTACCACATTGTTCTTCTCTGTTTCGTGCTCATACATGATACATGGTCATTATACATTTATACTTAATTTGTCCCCTTAATTACCTTATTTCGATAAAACAAAAACTCGGCATTGAGACAAGCCTCCCGATGATATTCAGCAAAAATAGATTAAGATACATTTAGGATCAATTAGTTTGAAAAAAGGTTTAGGCTCAATATACAATCTCTATACCATATTATTCTTCTCTGTTTCGAGATCAAGCATGATCTCATATACATTATACTACCTCCGTTTCAAAAAGATCTTTACAGTTACTATTTGCACGGATTCCGGTGCAATGCTTGACCGTTAATATATCCAATTTTGTATGGAAAAAAATTATAAAAAATTGATATTTATAAAATACATTTAGAGATGAATCTAACAAGATATTTCATGATAATTTTTGATAGATATAATAGTGAGAATTTATGATCAAAGTTTTGATTTTTAGACACATTTTTCAAAGCGTAAAGATCTTTTTGAAACGGAGGTAGTACTCACTTAATATGTTCCCCTTACCTTACTTCGATAAAATAAAAACTCGGCATTCAGGTGAACCACGTACCCAACTATATTCAGAGAAAATAGATTAAGATAAATTTAGGATTAATTAGTTCGAAAAAAGGTTTAAGGTCAATATACTCCCTCCGTGCCATATTATTCTTCTCTATTTGAGCTCATGCTTGATCATTATACATTTATATTTAATTTGTTCCCCATACCCTATTTCGATTAAGAAAACTCGGCATCCAGACGAGCCTCCGGACGATATTCAAGAAAAATAGATTACGATAAATTTAGGATCAATTAGTTCGGAAAAAAGGTTTAAGGTTACTCACGTTCAATCAATTCATGACAAGTCACAACTAAAATGCTCAAGTAAAACAAATCAGGGAACAAATTACAAATATAGATAACAAATCCATCAATTTCAATCAGACAATGTAGATGAATAATTTTGTCCTAAATATGAGTAATTAATTTCAATGGACATTTATAAATCACAAACTCTCATTCTTCAATATAATCAGATCTGGATTGACCCACATCTTGAATTTTTTGGTTTATTTAAAATAATGTTCAAGATCTGTTTCAGTCTTTTCTAATTGGGATTTGGTAGTACAATCTGATACATAATTACAAAAATCTATGGCTTTTAATATTAAAATTGCTTTTAAGGAAAAAAAAAACATAGCCATTTAATTAGATTGTTGTAATTAAAGTAATTTAAAAATGGGAGATGGATGGATCTGATACTGTTGCAGTTGGAAGTCTTCTGAGTTTCTGACCAACTTTTTAGTGGTAGCTTAGTGCTTGTTAATATTAAACTCTGCATTTGCTACCACTATTGCTAAAATCCCAATTTTTTTAAGAAAAATGTCACTTTTGCTGTCTCTTTAAATTGTTCTAACTTTTCTTAAAATAAACATTTTGATTTATTGAGGGTGGTTCTGAATATGTGGAAGGTGGGTGATTACATAGGACTCCTGAAAGAAAAAAAAATGTTTCAAAAATTTGGTATTTTGTTATACTATTTTCAGTTTTTCACTATATACAAAAAGAGAAAATTCGTGGATGATTGTTGTTGTTTGATTTTGAGATATATTTTGAATCTTGCTTGTTTAATCTTCAATTTCATTATAAAATTGATAATTTGGTAAAGTTTTATTGTTAATAAAACTCGTGTACATCTTTAAAACAATGAATTAAGGACCTAATAAGAAAAAACATGCACATTTCCATTGTAGGCATTTGTAGCCCCGTCCCTGTAATTTATAATATTGTACGTAGTATGTAATGCTACTACTATTATAGCATTGCTACTATTTTAGAAGGAAATCGCTTTACAAAATTGCTCATATAGTCATGTTCAGAGCACGTGAGTAGGAAAATGTTACAATCAAATTAGACAACAAAACAGGAAATGGGTTATCCCATCACATAGTGATTAACCTATTTTCAACCAAAATTTGGTATTTTTCATTTCAATTGAAGGAGTACACACAAATAACAAAGTACTATGCAAAGTACTATGAGAAAATAATAGGAGCTTAAATGAGTACACATAACAAGGATGACTCAGATCCCTCATTGCTAAAACAGAGCATATGCCATGCAACTGACATTACTCTCTATTACCCTTTCTATTCATATGAATTCATCATCTTGTTCTACTTAAATTAACAAAAATTGCATAATGTTAACCAGAAGAAGTACAAAGCAGAAAGCATTCAATTATCACGGCTGAATGTAAAAGCTGTTTGTACAAATAATATCCACATTTTCATTCAGAAAAGTTTTGTTTTGATGTGTTTATGTAATTATGTGAACCCATAACTAGTACGGAGACGGAGTACTTTCGTAACTCTGCAATATACGGTGGCGAATCCAGAAAGTATAGGTAGTGGAGTCACTACTAAAGTTAACGAAAAATTAACTAAAATTAGGTATTTTGTAAAAAAAAAATAATGAAAATTTAACTAAAGGTAGGTACTTTTTTTTGGCAAGTGGAGTCACGTGACTCCACTTAAACCCCCTGTATCTGCCAATGTGTAATAGTGGTCGTTTGGTTAAACATGAAAAGCAATACTCACATATGAAGTCTTTGCATTTTGGTATAGTAAAACAGGTCAAGATGTACGCGACCTTACTTCGTTCCACATAATCATCTCGAAAAAGGAGACATTAAAGTTATGTGTTGGTAAACATAAAAATCAAACTGTTGCGATTAATCTGAAACGGACGGGAGTATTATTAAGAAATACTAAAACAAAGTATAAAGTGAAAGAAAACAAGACAGTACAGCTCACTCTGCTATCCCTTTCAATAATTTTTACAAAAAAAACACTGCAATCTCCCCTGCTTTCCCACCCCACACTCACAGCAACACAACACATAAACAAATGAAATAAAAAATAAAAAAGAGGCATCTAAAATTCCAATAATCCTAGCCTTAAAAACACATTATAATGGTCTTTAATTTAGTTGTTCTTGGATCCGGAGATTCTGGGTCTAATTCCATTTTATTAATCCCTTTGTATTTATAATCAAACATTTTACTTATTTTATCAAAAAATTTCAAACTCTCTCTACTTCCTAAACAACTACTCCCTCTGCAAACAAACACAGGAAAACACGCAATAATAACAACTCCCTCTTACCTTAGTTTACCTCGATCTCCTTCCTTTTTGGTCTGTGTGTGTTGTTCTTTTTCATTGGACTTTGTAGCTTCTTCTAGGGAGAAGGACAGACAACAAGCTATATTCTTTTCACTATAGCTTGTTAATAAAACTTCTTAACAATCAATCCTCTTTGTTTAACCTTTGTAATGCCTGTTAAACACCATCCATACCACCACCACCACCACCAAAACTACCACCACAACCACCACAACAGCCACCTTATAATCACTCTCATTGTATGGATGTCCATCGGAGCCACCCTCGCCGTAAACCCACAAGGCGAGGCGCTCCTTTCGTGGAAACAAACCTTGAATGGATCAATCAAGGTATTGAAGAATTGGAACCAAAGTGATCAAACTCCATGTAAGTGGTATGGTATCACTTGTAACTTTAAAAATGAAGTTACAGAGTTGAACATAAGGTATGTTGATTTATATGGCAATGTCCCTTCAAATTTCACTTCATTATTCACCTTAACAAAACTTTCCCTTGTGGGCACAAATCTTACGGGTACTATCCCTAAAGAGTTAGGGTCACTCCCACAGCTAAAGTCCTTAGATTTAAGTGACAATACCTTAAATGGTGAAATCCCAAGTGAGATATGCAACTTACCCAACTTAGAACAACTCTACCTAAACACAAATCAACTCGAAGGGTCAATACCAATCGAGCTAGGGAATTTGACAAGATTATCTTGGTTAATCATATATGATAATCAACTAAGTGGGACAATTCCAACCACAATAGGGAAACTCAAAAACTTAGCAGTAATAAGAGCAGGTGGAAACAAGAACATTGAAGGGTCATTACCATTAGAGATAGGAAATTGTACTAACCTGGTAATGCTTGGGTTAGCTGAAACTAGCCTCTCTGGTTCCCTTCCTTCAACCTTAGGCAACCTCAAGAAACTCGAGACGCTTGCTGTTTACACCGCCCTTATCTCCGGCGAAATCCCACCGGAGATTGGTGGTTGTACTAATCTCCAAAGCCTTTATCTGTATGAGAATTCGCTCTCGGGATCGATCCCAACTCAGTTGGGAAACCTCAAGAGTCTGCAAAACTTGCTCCTATGGCAGAACTCATTGGTGGGCACAATCCCTTCTGAGTTAGGGAAGTGTAGTGATCTTGTTATTGTTGATGTATCGCTTAACTCGTTGACAGGTAGCATTCCTTCATCATTTGGAAACCTGACAAATTTGCAAGAACTTCAGTTGAGTGTGAACCAGATTTCAGGGACTATTCCATCTAGTTTGGGATCATGTACAAGTCTCACACATATCGAGATTGATAACAATCAGATAACTGGTGTGATCCCATCTGAGTTGGGACAGTTAACCAATCTCTCTCTCCTCTTTTTGTGGCAGAATAAGCTAGAAGGGAACATCCCACCAAGCTTGGGGTACTGCAAGAATTTGGAAGCCATTGATTTGTCATCCAATAGCTTAAATGGGGTCATTCCTAAAGGGATTTTCCAGCTTCAGAAACTCAATAAGTTGCTGCTTTTGTCCAACAATTTGTCGGGTCCTATCCCTAAAGAGTTGGGACAGTGTACTTCATTGATAAGATTCAGGGCAAATAGTAATAAACTCACTGGGGCAATTCCTCGAACAGTTGGTGGGCTAGTCAATTTGAACTTTTTCGATGTTGGGGATAACCGGATTACTGGAGTTATACCGGAGGAAATATCCAGTTGCCGGAATCTCACCTTCCTTGACCTGCATTCCAACTCCATTTCAGGGTCTTTGCCGGTGAGTTTGAGCACTCTTTTCTCTCTCCAATTTATTGATGTTTCTGATAATATGATTGAAGGGCAGTTGAGCAGCAAGATTGGGTCGCTGAGTTCACTCACGAAACTCGTTCTGAGGAAGAATAGACTCAATGGATCTATTCCGAGTGAGATTGGGTCTTGTTCGAAGCTTCAAATGATTGATCTCAGTAGTAACCAGTTTTCCGGCGACATTCCGGCGACAGTTGGGAAGATTCCGGGGCTTGAAATATCTGTTAATCTTAGCTGGAACCAACTTTCCGGCGAAATCCCGTCGGAGTTCTCGGCTCTGACCAAGCTTGGGGTGTTAGACCTTTCTCACAACAAGTTGTCCGGTGACTTGTATTCTCTTGAACCCCTTCAAAATCTTGTGATGCTAAACATTTCCAATAACGAGTTCTCGGGAAATGTGCCCGATACGCCGTTTTTCTCGAAGCTCCCGTCACCGATGCTAGCCGGAAATTCTGGTCTTTGTCTTGTCGACGGCGATCCACGTTGCGCCACCAAGAGAGGTGGTGCCGGTAGAAAGGTGAGGGTGGCTATGGCGGTGCTTCTCTCCGTGGGGTCCGTCCTCCTCGCGGTTGTTCTCTACATTATATTCGGCGGGGCCCGGGGTTTACGTAGGGATGACATGGAATCCGCCGATGATGACGTGGAAATGTGCCCGCCTTGGGAGGTCACATTGTATCAGAAACTCGACCTCTCGATAACCGACGTGGCAAGGTGCATGACACCTGGCAATATCATCGGCCGAGGCCGGTCCGGTGTCGTCTACCGAGTAACCCTCCCGTCGAACTTGAGTGTCGCCGTCAAGAAGTTTCGGTCCTCAGATAAGACCTCGGCCGCGTTCTTCTCGTCCGAGATAGCCACCCTAGCAAGGATTCGACACCGGAACATTGTTAGGCTATTGGGATGGGCAGCTAATAGGAAGACTAAGCTTTTGTTTTACGATTACGTGATTAACGGGACCCTTGGTTCGTTGTTGCACGAGAGTGGCACAGGAACTGATGCGGTCGTGGAGTGGGAGACTCGGTTCAAGATAGCGTTGGGTGTCGCGGAGGGACTTGCTTATTTGCACCATGATTGTGTACCGGCGATTGTTCACCGAGATGTTAAGGCACATAACATATTGTTAGGTGATCGGTATGAAGCTTGTTTAGCTGATTTTGGTCTTGCTAGGCTTGTGGAAGATCAAAGTGGGTCATTGTCTGAAAGTCCACAACTTGCTGGATCATATGGGTACTTTGCTCCTGGTATGTTTCAAAATTCTTTAGATTTCTTACCTCTATTAATGGTGCATTCTGTTTAACAAACATCTTATTTAAATAAATTTTAGGTCTACTAAATTCATATTAGCTCAAATAAGTTCCAATAAAATCTAATAAGGTATAATTATTAATTTAAAAACAAAAAATAAGTACTTTATTAATTTATAGTTATTAATAATGATTTCACGATTGCTATTACAAACATTTTAATTTCTAAAAGTTTAGAAATCATCTAATAACGTTAAATCATGTTTAATAAGGTCTAACAAAGTCCAACAAAATTTATACGGTCCTATAAGTTAAATGAGGTATAAGTTCAGATGATGTCTTATAAGGTTATAAGTTCACATAAGTAATACTCCGTATAAGGTATTATAAGGCTTTATTCTTGGTCTTGTCTGAATGTCTTATGTGAGTTTTTTTTTGTTTTTTTTTTTTTCCTGGTCTTGTATGGTTTGTTCTTGTCTGATTATTTTAATCTGATCTAATAAACTATAAAATCTTATACATTTAGATAAATTCACGCTCTAAGGCTTCGTTTGGTAGGGCGTAAAACGTTTTCATGGCTTTTCATGGAAAACGATTTTCCCCTTTTCAATCATTTTAAGTTGTTTGGTTGGGTAAGGGATGGAAAACAATTTTTAATGACTCTCTCAAAGTTGGAAAAAAAAATTCAATTTAAAAGGGGAGAAACCACTTTTCCTTCTTTCCTCCTTAACTCTCTCTCCTTTCTTCCCCTCAAACTTTACCATATTCTCCCATTTTCTTTCAAGGTACCAAAACAAAGGAAAAGTAATTTGAAATTGTGTTTTCCTTTGAATTTTTTTTTCCATGGAGAATCATTTTACAATGAAAACGTTTTACATCAAACCAAACGGAGCCTAGATGTCAAGTACTCATGAGTTATACCATTATTTACGTTTCCGTTTGTGAGTTTGCAGAGTACGCATGCCCTGTAAAGATCACGGAGAAGAGCGACGTGTTCAGTTACGGCGTAGTTTTACTCGAAATCATCACCGGAAAAAAACCCGTCGACCCGTCCTTCCCGGAAGAACAACAACATGTAATCCAATGGGTTAGAGCCCACTTAAAGAGTAAAAAAGACCCCGTTGAAGTCATTGACACAAAACTACAAGGCCATAGGGATACACAAGTTCAAGAGATGCTACAAGCGTTAGGAATTGCGTTACTATGTACTAGTAACCGTGCTGAAGATAGGCCTACGATGAAAGACGTTGCTGTATTATTGAAAGAGATTAGACATGAACCTATAACGGGGAATGAGACATGTAAGGCAACTAGTAACATCTCAAAAAAGAAAGAGGATCAATCTAATTCGTCGTCGACATCGGTTGTAACGTCGTCGCAATTGTTGTTTATGCAAGGATCGTCGAATAGTTCATCACTTGCTAATTACTCATCTTCGTCCCCAACTTACCTATCACATAATCAATAATTTCGTGATTATGGATGAGGGTTTTTTGGTTTTAGTTACGTTAATTAAGATTTGTATTAATAGATAGGTAGATAGATAGGATACTAGGGTGCTTGATAAGAAATTGTAAAGTGCTAGTTAGTGACATTAATTATGTAATGTATGATAGACATGAAGATGAGCAACTCAAGTGTACAGTGAATTTATATGATTAGTTTTTGGTGATATTATAAGGCTACGTTCTCTTTACCTGGTCGGTTTTTTAGCTTATGATCTACTATGATTTAAATTTTCCTAGTTTGGTCAATATTTATTTGAGTGTTTTTGTGTTTTTTTTTGTCTTGTCTGAATTTTTTTTCTGCGGCCTTTCACACACAAGGTGTACAATAACTTATTGTGCACAAATATAATTTTTACCTATTTTTTTGCATAATTTACCTAGTTTTGTAACTTTTAATATGTTTTGATTAACTTTTGTATTATACAGAAAAAAGTTGATAAATAAATATTTTAAAGAGCTAAATGATTAATTTTATACATTATTAACAATTTCAAAGAAATAATTCTTATTAAAATGAAAAAAAATCATCACTAAGGCCCTAATCTGCTCACCTTATTTTCACTTATTTCAGGAAAAATAAGTTCAGATAAGATAAGTTCAGTAAAAATAAGGGTTAACCAAATATAATTTATAACTAAAATAAGTTTTGATAAGTTCTAATAAGTTCAAATAAGTTCAGTTAAATCCAGATAAGTTCAGATAAGATAAGTTCAGGAAAAATAAGTGAAAATTAGGTGAATAGAACGCACCCTAAAAAGTAGATGATTTTTACATATATAAGGGTAATTTTAAAGCATTTTGAGCCGACTTTTACTCTGGTATACTACGCCACTTGTACATAAGAATTTATGTTTTTTCTGATCTTCTCTGGTATGATCTGAATGTTCTTATTAAATTAGGTAGGATTTTAAGAAAACTAAGTAATAAAAAAAGGTGAAGATAACAAAGCCTAAGTCTTTTGTTGATCACCGACTTATTGAGATAAATTCATCAATATGTTACTAGCATTCTCTTCCTGATGGTTCGGGTCAAAAATTCATCACGTAATTTCATATACAATTAGATTAAACCGAGTACGGGTTAGGTTTATGATATTTCAAATAATTCTACTAAATCATTTCATACTTTCATGAGCAAATTCTTCCGTACATTTGGGTGCATGCTCGAATCCTGCTTATTGAACCTTCTAAATAAGCAAAATTCTAACCCTAATATACGTATGTACACCCGAATGCATAATAAAACCTCCGGCTTTCATGACAACTCCTCATGAACAAAAAACAAAAGATGATAATTGATTTCTTGTAACTTATAAGCTTAATAAGAATTATTGTAGCAAGCTCCAAATACCAATCCTCATATCTTCATGACTTTAATATAAAGGTGTGTATAATAGAACATTTCGTTGTTTAGTTGTCAAAGTCATGAGATGTCATTTCTTCAAAAGGTGGTTATGGGGGCCGGGGGAGAAGTGTCGGAAGTGTGTGTGTTTGTGCGTGTAATGTTTGGCCATGTTAATCTTGTCTCCCTATATGTTCTTCATTTCCAAGGGGTGGATAATGATATATATATATATATATATATATGGGGTTTTTAAGAGTTCAATTTAATGGTTACTTGTTTGACCACTTGCCCTTTTTTGCACTTCATAATTTGTTACTTTAGATAATATGAGTTAGTTCAAATAGGAAATTTTTAATGTAAGACCTGATTAATCTGGAACAACTCCCTTATCAGCTGATTCGATCACATATTTATTAATTAATCTCTCCCTAAAGATACGAAATTACAATTTTTAATCAGGATACAAGCCAAGCCAAGCCAGACTCTAGCTGTTATGTTATCATTTCATGAACCTATGAACTTGGTTAAGGTTATAAAGTTACAATTTTTAATTTGGATACAAGCCAAATTAGACTCTAGTTGTTATGTTATCAATTCTTAAACCTACGAATTTGGTTAAGGTGGAATATTTTTCTTACCGGCTGATCTAAACACTTATTAATGTCTCACTACAATTTTTAATCGATTGGTGACATTGTCAACTCAACTTTGCTCAAGCCATGTGCTATAGAAACATAAAAGATAGAATATGTCAACAAACTCAATATATATGTAATGGCCTAGTATAGATGCTAAATTGTAGGCACAAACATATGAGACGAGTCTTTTTACACTTGTAGAAGATGGGGATTGGGGAAGCGTCTAAGTGCTACATTAGGTCAGAAACCATTATTTACATAACCATGCTTATATGTTTAAGTCTTTAATTTTGGGTACCCATGTGAATGAATCTACTTATGTCTGGCTTTTTAGGCAGAACTAGGTTGTTGAATGTTGATGATTCTGGTAGTACTACCATCAATTGTACGTGTGTGATAAGTTTAAAGTTTAGGAAGGGAAGGATTGAACTTTTGAAGTGTACGTACGTGTTGGAATTTATCATCAGTTATTCACCTGATTTCCACTTATTTTTCCTGAACTTATCTTATCTGAACTTATCTGAACTTAACTGGACTTATCTGAACTTATTAGAACTTATTAGAACTTATTTTATTGGCCAACACTTATTTTTCCTGAACTTATCTTATCTGAACTTATCTGAACTTAACTGAACTTATCTGAACTTATCTGAATTTATTTTTCCTGAAATAAGTGAAAATAAGGTGAACAGAACAGAGTTGAACGTGATGTTTAAAACATTGAATTGATAAGGGGTTGTTCGATTGATCATAGGAAGCAAAATTTCTAAAAAGAAAAGGTCATTGTTATACAGACTAACACTAAACAGTATAGGGGTATTTCATTTACGCGCATGATAAAGTCGGTTTATGTGTCAATTTGACTCTAATTAATGACTTTAATTACCAAGTTTCATTACTTGAACACCTCTATGCATCTTAATCTATAGTTGGACCTGCTCATCTTAAGCCCGGCCCGCTGTCCCGGTCCGAAAAATAGCGGGGTTTTGGTAGAAGTTTTAGGCCTTGCCCGATTATAAATATCTTTTGGACAGGTTAGCAATTTTAAACTGAAATTTAAGTTACAAAATTGGCCTGACCCGAAAATAGTCTAAAAAGTTCACTACTTTTGACCCAAAATAGCGAATTTTGGGCATGAAAAATGTCCCGAAGTTTAACCCTGCCCGACATAGAAGGATGATTTTTTGGTCGTGACTCGGCCCAACCTGCCTTTTTATCAGGTCTATCCACAATGTGTATAATTTGTTAAAAGTCTTAGAAACACAAAAATGATAGAAGTGTGTATTGTGTAATTAATTATGCACCTCAATTTAACTAAAAGACATTAATTGAATACTATCCAAACCCAATCTGAATGAAACTCTGTATATAGCATGTGATCTGAGATACTTTTTGCATGTATCTTTCACCGTTGGTGTTGTCTAATAGTTATGCACAAGTGGAGAATGCATGAACAATTATACCTTGTCAAATGGCACTATTCATTTGGATCAACTCCATTATCACTACAAGTTCTCTGAAATTGAGAACACATGAGTAAGTAGTGTAGCTTTCGTTTTATGAGTTACCAAAATCATTGTCCCATTCTATGGGGCCCATTATAAAGACATCTAATCTTTTGGGCAACCACTAATTTTTTTCATTTCATTCACTATCAAATTTTTGGTGTATGAGAGAGTAGATTTGTGTATAGGTCGGGTCAGCACGCGGGTTATCCGAGCCCGATATGAAATTGTTCTAACGTTGTACGAGCTCATTATAAATCCGTTACGACATGAGAGGCACGCTGAAGTATATGAGTCGTGTATTGACGTCATTAGAAATTTGGTATGAGTTCGACGAGTAGGTTCACTATATTTTTATAAAGCGATTGACAAAAAAATCTTAAAATTAGTAATAGAACCCACTAGTACGACACGAAATGTGATAAGAGCCATGCATGGGCTTCATTTATGAAAGAGAAGCACGAGTTTGACATGAAAGACTTTCCCTTAGCCCGTATTAGGCATGACCAGCTAGCTAGGGCATGCATATGAGGCAGGCGGGCTCCTACATGTGGGTCTCCATGACCCGAGACATGTCCAGATCTAAGAGAGAGCCAATCAAAATTCACAAAGGATAATCCGATTCCATTCTCTATTTTTTTTTTTGGTGTAATTTTTTCTAGATGGATATTATATATTTCTTCCTTTTCATAAAAATTGCAACACTTTTAGTTTTGCCACTGTTTATATACTAATTTTGACCATGTATTTTTACTACTTTACAAAAAGTGAATGTTATAAGTAAAATGTAGGTGGATAGGTTTCATTGTATATTTTCATAATATCAAATTGTAAAAAAGAATAATAATTAGATATATTTACGGTCAAAGTTGCGTATTGACAAACATGCTAACCAAAATGTTACCATTTTTTTGAAACAGAGGAAATACGACTCTTACAATATTTTTGGCCAGTTTAACTTTTTTTTTTTTTTGAAATAGTGCGCCGTAGTTATATTCAGATCAAATCATTTTCATCTTAGAGTAGTACTCCGCAATAATTTCAATTAATGACTAAAAATATATGGGTCCTCATCCGCTAAAAACGCCCGCGTATTTTGAATGAAAATACGAAATTACCCTTAAAATTCCCTCTTTTCCTTCCCTTCACCTTAACTGACCCAAACACCCATAACCCTCCTCTACCTATCAGCCGCCCATAACCCTCCCCCCTTGGCACTGCAACCACCTCCGCGCTGCACCACTTCCGCGCTGCACCACCTCCGCGTTGCACCACCTCCACCGCTTGCGTCGCTGCTTTCGTCCCACCTCCGTCGCTGCTTCCATCCCACCTCCACTGCTTGCGTCGCTGCTTCAAAGACAGGAGAGGAACGACGAAGAGGAAGATGCCGACGAAGAGGGAGCCATCGCCTGCATCGCTGCTACTGCCCATCCACCGCTTGCGTCGCTGCTTCCGTCTCAGCCACTGCGGCGTCGCTGCTTCAACCGGTAAGTTTTTAATTTTTTTTTATTATTTTCTGAAAAACACGGTGCCGCCCAGATTTGGCGGCCGTGTCCATGGTTGACCCGCCCAGATTTGGCGGCGGCGACCATGGCCCAGCCACAGATCTTGCGCGGCTGAGCCATGGTCGCCGCCGCTAATTTTGGCCGGCTTAACCATGGACACAACCACCAAATCTGGGCGGCACTGTGTAATTTTTTTTTAAAAATTTTTTTTTTTTTAACGCCCGTTCCTTCTGAATTTCAGAAATTTAATAATAAAAAAAATTATTTTAACAATTATTTATTTTAAAAATTTATTTTGAACAATTAATTATATTTCGTAATTTAATTTTAGCAAATAATTTTTTTTAATATTCAGATTTTTACAAAGAAAAAATTTAACAAATTTATTTAATTCTCAAAATAATTTCAAAATTTATAAAATTTAACAATAATGAATTTTAATTTTTAAGATATATATATATATATATTTTTTATAACTGCTAAACCCAGAAAAAAAAAAGTCGAATCTCCGGCGACGATGGTGCTCAAATGGCCGACGACCACGACGATGGAGGAGCGTCGTCGACCTTGGGGAATGGGACTGGTAATGCTTGTGTAGGAAGTGCAGAAATTAAGGAGGAGAGGAGGTGCGCGAGGAAGACGATGGTGGTGCAAAGGTGGGGAAGAGGATGGTGGTGGTGTCGGGAAGGGGGTGGTGGTGAGTTCAGCCAGCTGCGTGGTGGTAGTGGTCACGGGGAGGGGTGTGGTGAAGGGGAGGGTGGTGGGTAGTTTTTATAAGGGCACAATTGTCCTTTTAAGTCAAATACGCGGGCGTTTTTAACGGATTAGGACGTCGAATAGCGATACACTATATTTTTTGAGTGGTATAATGTTTATATTCGTTGATAATCAATTCAAGAAGACTTGACCCGATATAATAAGATGACAATTTTGAGCTGTGACCCATTAGTCTTCCTAATTACCTTAATTAACATACTCAATTAAAGATAGGGAAGGGCAACACAAATTCTTATTTACAATGGGTGTACAATAAATATTGTACACCGAAGTAAAAGTTAACACAAAATGCTTAAAAGTTAAGCTTATATATGTAAAAGTTATCTATTTTTAAGTAATAAATTTTTTCATTTTAGTAAAACTTATTTCTTCAATAATATATAAAATCAATCATTTAACCTTTCAAAATATTTATCTATCAATTTTTTTTACTAATATAAAAGTTAATCAAAATTAGGTTAAAGTTATAAAAAAAAGGGTTAAAGTTATCTTGGTGTACAATAAATTTATTGTACACCTTATGCGCGCAAGACCTATTGGAAGAGCAATACAAAATTTAGCAACTCAGTCCTCACGTGCCTGCACATGCAAGTGACCCGAAAGTACACTATGGGACCCACATGGGAAATCTTCAGATCTATAAGGATTACTACAATTAGAATCACTAATTATTCCAATTTTAGTTAATGAAGAGTATAATTAATTAAGGTCTACTTAATTAATTACCATAAATAAAAAAACAGAAACAAAATAGAGATTCCCAAATTAGATCACAAGGTCAGGTGACTTACCAACTGATTTTCTCACATGTATGGTAGTCATGTCACGTGATTAAGAATAAATTAAAAAGTTATTTAAAATGATGAATGATCATAACAAGCTTTATTTACTGAAAATTGGAAGTTTTTGGATGCTTTTTTTTTTTATTGACCTTTTTATTAATTTTGACAGCTAGGATATTTCGACCTTTGCAATTTTTTGTTGACCTTGGTGTTCTTCATCAAAACTAACATTGACTTTTTGAATTACTGAAATTTCATTCTTGTTCACATGAAAAATAGCTAGCTAATCGAAATACTCCTACTAACATTAGTAAAGGAAATAAATCTTTTTTTAAAAAAAATATTTTTCAATTTAGAGATAACCAACGTAATAAAAAAACATACTCCGTACACCGCTTAACCTGCATTAACCTTTGATATAAGAATTGGACGTCAAATTTATTGTTGTTCCTAGTTAGTTAATTGTAAGTGATTATTTACATTCACGAGTTAATCAATGATTTTGTGTGCAGTTGAGGTTAATTACAGACAAATAAAACAAAAAGGTAGCTTACCATACAAAATATGGTGATGATAAAGGTCGCAAGTTGCGACAACAATTAGTTGTCGCAATCTTACGTGTCGCAGTTTAATTGGTACATATAGGCGACACGTAGGTTATGAGTCATAATAATATTTTTCCTATCAATGCAATATTTTTACTATGAAAATATGTAAATAAGGTAGTCGATATAAATAAGGAAACAAATTAGAATATTAAGATTTTCCTAGCTTTTTTTTAAACATTTAAAGTAGGATATATAAATTAAATATTTTAGTTTACAATTTAAATCATGACATATAAGCATGCCATGTCATCATTGTGACACGGCTTAAAGGTCGCATGTTGCGACCTTTATCATTTTCGTACAAAATATTCTAGCCTTCCATTTCATATACTTCCTCCATTTTTTAATAATTGCACCATCTTTGTTTTAGCACTATTCACATATTCTTATATAGTTATTTTTTGTGATTTATATGTAAGGAAAAATATATTTACGTGGGATCTTGTTAGATTCGTCTCGAAATATACTTTCAAATTATCAAATTTTTATATTTTTTTAAAATGTATAATGAGAGATATTAGTAGTTAAAATAGTACATTGGCAAGCGTGAAATCACAGATGGTGCAATTAAAAAAAATGGAGGAAGTATGAAGTAGTCCGTATGACTTCCAAGACGAGCAAATTAAAACTTAAAAGTAATTCAAATATTCACAACTTTGATTTTAGTATATATATGTCCAATTATTGTCCATATGGTGCCATCATCTAAAGCACTTAAACACAACATCAACCTATAGGTACAAGTGTGTACAACCGTACAAGCATATAGCGTACAAATATACTTATGAATTTTCAATAGACACCATCACTTTGCTACCATACAAACATGTTTGCCATTTTCTATATTTTTTTATCCCAAAAATAAATACAAAAATAAAGAAGTGTATTATATTTTAATTGTGAATTTAAATGCTACTATATTGTCCTTTCCTCTTGTACTATTTGGAGCAGTTCGAGTATTTGTGAGTTGTGAATATTGGAGGGAGGCTACATCGCTGATAATCAGCGGCACAATTACCCCACATCCGGGGTAAAATAGTAATTTTATCTCATGAGTTAAAAAGTCAAACAAAGTACTACATATGGGCAACAATGACAGTAATTAGTACAATAATGACAGTATTGTAATACAACAATGACAGTATTTATGCAAACGATGACAATACTTATGTAACACTTGTATACATACTTTTACCCATTCATTTAATATGCAACACTTTTATCCATTTATTTAAGTGGTCTCTTTACTTTTTATATTTCATTACAGTTGTATACATAATTTTTTTTTTGGGTGATTATGACAGTATTTTAATACAACAATGATAGTATATATATAACAATGACAATACTTATATTAAAAATGACAGTATATAATAAGTTAACAACACTTTTACACATTTATTTAAAGGTGGGCCATGTTTTTATTTTTTTTATTTTTTAAAGTGGGTATGGAGTCCTTATTTCGCTGATTACCAGCAATGTAGACAACCTCGTGAATATTGTGATAGCAATTTGAGGAAAATGAAATAACATGAGTTTCGGCTTAAAGAGTTAAAGTACACATGGTTTATGCTCCATGGGCCCGTTTACCCATCCAAAGTTAAACAGCCCATTAAAAGATATTGAAACATCAAAGCCAATTCACATCAAAACCCTCTTATGGAGGATGACTTGAGTGAATAATTGTTCAATAAGTGTTTCTTTCTCTATGTTGGCATGATTGGCATCGGTTGTTATCTATTGTTAGACGCTATTCTGTTCACCTTATTTCCAATTATTTCAGGAAAAATAAGTGTTTCTTTCTTTACACGTATGTAATGAGGTGAATTGGCGTTAATTGATAAGATGACACAATTATTTAGCTATGATCAAGTTTTTCATAGAAGCATTGTATATGTTAGTTCTTTAAGCAAACATATTTAACTTAAATAATTCTAACTTAACTTATTGTAGAACATCTTAATTAGTTATAGCTCATAAAACCCTCTTATGGAGTATGACTTGAGTAAATAATTGCTCAATAATATGACTTGAGTGAATAATTGCTCAATAATAGGCTTCAATTAGCAATATTAAGTGATACCCATGGGTGAAAGACGGCGTTTTCGATGTGTGCATGGTGTGTAGGGGTGCTTATGAGCTCAGCGAACTCGCGAGCTACTCGAACCCGACTCGGTCAAAGCTCGGTCAAAACTCGACTCGAATCAGCTCGACTCGGCTCATTAGCATCCCTAATGGTGCGTGGTAGGGGTGTAGGGATGGTGTTGTAATCAAAACAAGGAGTTCTTCCTTCCATTTGAATGTCTCCATTATTATTAAAGCCTAATTCTTTCAGGTGATGATAAAGGTCACAATTTGCAACAAATTTCAATTGTCGCAATCATAAATAGTGTATTATTAATAGTTCCACATGAGCGTCACGTATGTCACGAGTCATACTACTTTTGCTATCAACGCTAAATTTTTACTATGAAAATATAATCAAGGTAGTCGATACAAAGAATAAAACAAATATTTAATATATTTATACTCCCTCCGTCTCGGAATACTCGCACCGCTTTCCTTATACAGCCGTCCCGGAATACTTGTACCGTTTCTATAAATGATATATTTTTTATATAATTTTGTATTGTTTCTCTCACTTACTTAAGGTCCCACTTGTATTCTTAGCATCTAAACAAAAATTAAAAAAATCACCCCACCCTCAAAAAGTTGACACATTACCCACCAACTATATTAAAAAAAAACCCAATATTAACTATCACATACTTCGGAATTAAATAATAAGCCAATTAAATTACCTTAAACTATGTTTTGGTCAAATTGATGCGAGTATTCCGAGACGGGGAGAGTAGTAAGTATGTATTAATTAATTAAAAATTAAAATAATAATCTAATACTCCGTAGGGGTGAAGAACAATATTTTTTTTATGTGGGGTGTAAACAGAAAAGAAAAGCGATGTGCATTTTTCTCATTCTTTTTTCGAAGTATAAATATTGTAAATGTATTTTTATTTCCTTTATAAATAATGTAAAAGTATTTTTTTTTTCAATTTCCTATACAAATTATAATTTTCTGAAATAAAAAATTACATTATTCAATTTGTAATTTAGGATATTAAAAATGACTAGTTTTATACATTATTAGTAATTTTGAAGAAATATTTTTTATTAAAATGGAAACTTTTATCACTAAAAAATAGACAACTTTTGCATATATGAGGGTAACTTTTAAGCATTTACATTAACTTTAACTTCGGTGTACAATATTTATCGTACACCCCATATAAATCAACGTAGCCATTATTAGCTCCTATCACCAAAAAAAAATCAATCTTTCTATTATTAGCCATTATGGTGTAATAAACTAATACCGAGTATATGTAGATGATTTCCTCACAAAAACTTGATTATAAAGCTAAAATTCTTTAATGAAAACTCCAGGCCAATTCACTCTAACCAAAAAAAAAACGAACAGATTGGTTCAACAGGGCTTACACATGTAAGTGAAAATTATACGGAGTAGCTAGTTTTTGAATTAAAATTTAAAAATAATCGTTTTTAGTAAATCAATTAGTCAAATTAGCTATTTTGATCCAATAAATGAGTTATTACAATTGAAGCTAAAGAATATTGTGAAACATAAATTGAGTTTCATCAACTAAGATTAAAACTACATGCATAAAACCTTAAATTATACCTCTACAATATACGAACTACGTTACTACGTATTCTGAATTCTAATCATATAAATCATCATCACCATCATAAGTGGCTTCAGCAGAAGTGGTTGCATTAGCAGCAGCAGTTGCACTCTGATTTGTGGCAAAACGGAATTCAGTACCAAACCCGCGAGACTGCTGCAACGTTTGTGCAAACGACGTGTATTTCCTAATGTCTGCATCGCTGACACTTCTTCGTGCATACTTCATCGACTCTTCAAAGTGTGCTGCCTTAATCTCAGACACCTCTTCACTTTCATCGTCTTCCATACTTTCAGGGTGCTCACTTCTCTTCTTCTCCTTCTCAATATCCTGCCAATTTTCAAGTTTCAACGTGTTAATTATTTAATTAATGATTATGACACAATGTTTTATCAGATTAAGTTTCCCAGAGAAGCATTGGATATGATGTTAGTTCTTTAAGCAAACATGTTAACCTTAATTGTAAAGGATGTTCTTTAAGCAAACATTGTTTAACCCTGTAACCTTGTGACCCACCAATTTGGCGGGTTGGGTGGGTCATGGCCGAGTTTGGTGGATTGTGGGTCAGGGATAATTGACACATGACCCGCCTTAGTTAATTTAGGGTGGGTCGAGTCGTGGGTTGTATCAGTCCGATGAGGTGGGTCAAAATGGGTTTTGTTGAAAAAACTCGACCCACAACACATCAATAAAAATATCTGGGTTGGGGTGGGTTGTGTCATGAGTCATAAATGGGTTCGATCCACGTGACCCATTACGGGTTGTGTCAGGGTGGGTTTGGTCAGACCCGACCCACTGGCCATCTCCAGAACATCCTAATTACCTCATAAAAGAAAGGAGAATGCAACTCAAAACACTTTAGTTAATCTTAAATATAGCAATGTACCTTCTCAATGTTTTCTCTGATGGCATATTTGCAGGCACGTTGACAGATTTCAGTAATATCAGCACCACTGAAACCATTTGTATACCGAGCAAGAGCAGTAAGGTCAACGTCCTTAGAAACTGGCGATTTCCTCAAACAAGACTTGAAAATCTGAAGGCGGGAACTTTCATCAGGAAGAGGGATATAGATCAACTGATCAAGTCTTCCAGGTCTTAGCAATGCAGAGTCAATAATGTCTGGTCTGTTTGTAGCTCCTATCACAAAAACTGTTTTCTTAGCGTTCATCCCATCCATCTCGGTCAACATTTGGTTCAACACTCTATCAGCTGCTCCACCGGCATCTCCACCTGACCCGCCACGCTGAAAAAGTTTCAAACATAAAAAATTTAGCAAGAGGTTTTACTGGTAATAAGACTAAACTTCAATGGACAACATAACATAATTTCTTACCTGAGTAGCAATGGAGTCAAGTTCGTCAAAAAACAAAACACAAGGAGCTGATTGACGAGCCTTGTCAAAAATTTCTCTCACGTTTGCCTCACTTTCTCCAAACCACATAGTCAGCAACTCCGGTCCCTTTACGCTGATGAAGTTGGCTTGGCATTCATTAGCAATTGCCTTTGCAAGCAATGTTTTCCCACAACCAGGAGGACCGTAGAAGAGAACACCTTTGGAAGGTGACATTCCAAATTTCTCAAACTTCTCTGGATGCTCCACTGGGTATTGCACAGTCTGCCAAAAACACCAAAATTTAGTACGTGTATCAACTTGAAAAAGTGCAAAAGAGGGCTCCTGATAAACCTATAGATTCTATAAATGATTTACATCTAGTAATACCCAAAATGACATGAAAAGTATTGGAATGAGCCAATTCTGTATTAGTGACATACCTCTTGAAGTTCTCTTTTGACAGTTTCCAAACCACCAATATCCTCCCATGAAACATTAGGAACCTCCACAACCTGCCAAACAAAGTAATGTTAGTAATCAGATTTTAAGATTTCAGAAATAACTGCAGTATTTTAGTTCACTTTAGATAATTAGAGCTGTAATGAAAGAAAGACAGTATTTTGATTTCCAAGATTAGTTAAAGTAGTCTGATTTCAGAAAATTTGGAGCAGAAACTTACTGTTTCACGCAGGGCGGATGGGTTGGAAGATCCCAGGGCAGTTTGGAAGTGTTCATTTGTAACAGCCATAGAGTTTAACACTTCAGCATCAATTGTCTCGTCTTCTAAGTCAATGACATCCATTTTCTCCCTAATACACTGAAGAGCTCCTTCTGTGCAAAGAGCAGCAAGATCTGCACCCACATAACCATGTGTTTCCTTTGATACTTTTTCAAGATCAACCTGCAAAAAATTAGAAAAAAAATATTAAGTACACATAACTGAGTAGTATCCTAACAAAACACCAGGAAAAAAATATATAATTTGATGTGAATAAGATGAACTGCTACACTACACAAACTCAGTAGTATACTAACACAACTAAATGGCACAACAACTTACATCTTCTGCAAGTTTCATATTCTTGGTGTGGATGCGGAGAACTTCCAACCTCCCAACTTCATCAGGAACACCAATGTCAATCTCACGATCAAATCTCCCAAATCTTCTAAGAGCAGGATCAATACTATTAGGCCGATTAGTAGCACCCATAACAATAACATGAGCACGGCTCTTAAGACCATCCATCAAAGTCAACAATTGAGAAACAATCCGCCTTTCAACTTCACCATTAGTCTTATCTCTCTTAGGAGCAATGGAATCAATCTCATCAATGAAAATGATAGAAGGTGCATTCTTCTCAGCTTCTTCGAATGCCTTCCTCAAATTGCTTTCACTTTCTCCAGCCATTTTTGACATGATTTCTGGCCCGTTAATCAAGAAGAAGAAGGCTCCAGTTTCATTAGCAACAGCTTTGGCAATAAGCGTTTTTCCAGTACCAGGTGGTCCGTAGAGTAGGATTCCTTTTGGAGGTTTAACACCGATTGAAGAGAAGAGTTTTGGGTGTCTAAGAGGAAGTTCAACAAGTTCACGGATTTGAGCCATTTGTTTCCTTACACCACCAACATCGTCATAACCAACCTCGTTTAATCTCTCTTCATCCTCACGTCTAATAGGCTCACCATCACAGAAGATCTCGGTATCAGGAGATACAATACACATTTCTGCAGGTTCAGTTTCGACAACTTTGAATTCAACACTTCGCATTCCTCCCCTTACAAGGAAAAGATCACCTTTTGTAACTGGACGATAAGCTTCCATAAAGTATGCTGTTTAAAACACAAATAAAACAAAAGTTCAAAATCTATGAAAAAAGGGACGAAAGATAAACATGAATTCTGTTCAAAGGTTGAATAAAGATATGTTCTATTCGACTTATTTTGACTTATTCCAGACAGAGAAGATTAGATAAGTTCAGTTAAGTTCACATAAGTCCAGATAAATTGAGATGATATAAGTTTTTTTCAAATGATAATATAAGTTCAGATAAACTTACGCTTCAAATAAGCATCAAACAGGTTGCCAGTAACACCCTCAATAGTATCATCAATTGGTAAAATATGAACTCTTTTACCAAACTGCAAATTGTTGCATTGGTGTACAGAAACAACATCTCCAAGGCGAACTCGAAGATTTGCCCTCACAACTTTATTCATCCTGATTTTGGATACTTCACACTGCTCATCTCCCAACACAACGCATGCTGTAAACTTCCTTTTCTTTCCCTGCATCAGCAAAATTAGATTTTATAAGTACTCAAGTTGAAAACACAAGAAACCGCTACACAAAATTCTCTATCATATGATCGAATCAACGGAAATCACCTTAATTAAGACTGTATCTCCTCGAAATAGGTCAAGTTCATCCATGGATGCAGGGCTGATGGTAACCACAGAGTTGTCATCGTTGACTGCTTCATCAACGACGAGGCGGTTTGGAGCCTTTTTACGCTCAAGAATTGCAGTAGAGTAGTTTTTGTCACTTTTCCTGTAACAATACCCAATAGTCATAAATTCATAATCAATAAGCTTATATTCACCTATAATTAGAAATTAAATACTTCGTAACACAACTTGATTCTTATAAAATCGCAATTCAATTTGATTACTCGTATGTCATAAAGCATAAGCATAGCGAAAATGATAAAGGTCGCAACATACGACCTTTAAGCCGTGTCACAATGATAACATGGCATGCTTATGTGTCATGATTTAAATTGGAAATTAAAATATTTAACTTATATTTTTTATTATACATGTTATAAAAAAGGTAGGAAAATCTTAATATTCTAATTTTTTTCCTTATTTATATCGGCTACCTTATTTACATATTTCTGTAGTAGAAATATTGAATTAATAGTAAAAATATTATGATGACGCATAACCTATTGTTAACGAGTAAGAGCTCTCTCGCTAGGATCTCGAACGCTTATATGTACCAATTAAACCGCGACACGTAAGATTGCGACAACTAAATGTTGTCGCAACTTGCGACCTTTATCATCGTCCTAAGCATAGAATCAGGTGTAAGACAAAGTAATTCATATTCTCCTAGTCGATCACACTACATAACTTATCAATAAATTCATAGGCAGAGTACTCCACATATTATCATACCAAAAAGATTAAAAACATCAACGAGATTAACAACTACTGATCTTAACATAGCAAAGTTTACCACTATTCAAGACCAACAGTCAAATATAGTACGGAGTAGCACATTACTGCATAATTAATAAAGTACATAAACTCACATGACATTCTAAAGATCTAAATTTGATAAATAACCTTCAATATCATCCGACTCATCATGAACTCTCCAAAATTAATAAAAAGTAACAGAAAAAATAGTGTGTAATTTCTCTAATACATTACCAAAGAAATACAAATTCTTACATAGTTATGGCATAATTGGTTAGAACTAATTTCCCACTATATCAAACAATAATTTTAACACTATAAATCATCATCAATTCCCTCCCTCGTTAGTCGTTATAATGATCATACAACAAAACTCGATAGAAATTTAATCACGGATTCACAAAATCACTCAATCGTTAAATAATAATAATAAAAAAAACCCAGAACCCTAATTTATCAACAACATTAAACTAAAATACCCTAAATTCGTCGATAGTATCAAAATACAATCAAATGAACTCAAATTAAGCTGAAACAAATTAGACAATTAATGATGAAGTAAAGCGGAAGTAGAACAAAATATAATTTCGAGAGCAGGAAATCATACGAAGAAGAGGGCTTGGCGTGATCGGAAGGAGTGGGATTAGCCATTGAAGATTCTGGGTTTATGATTTCGTAGAGTAAGGGTTTATAGTTGTAGAAACTTTGATGTCAAAAGAGTGGAAAGAGTTGTGAAAAAGGGGAGGTATGGTTGGGAATATTTATAGGTTTTCATAAGGCGGTCAATTGGATTCCTATTCCTTGCCCAAATTGGATTTTGGTAAGTCGTGTCTTTCTCTGTTGTAAACACAAATTAAACAATTACACAAATTAGGAAACTCTCCTTAAAAACTCTCCTTACACAGAAAAAACATAATCCTAATCGGACTACTAATAGACATGGTAATCATAAATTCTTATTTACAAATGGTGTACAATAAATATTGTACACCGAAGTAAAAGTTAACTCAAAACGCTTAAAAGTTAAGCTTAGATATGTAAAAATTATCTATTTTGTTAGTGATAAATTTTTTCATTTAAATAAAACTTAATGTATAAAATTAATCATTTAACCCTTTAAAATGTTATTTGTCAACTATTTTTTACTAATATAAAAGCTAATCAAAATTAGGTTAAAGTTACAAAAAATGGATAAAAATTATCTTGATTTACAATAAATTTATTGTACACCTTGTGCGCGCAAGACCTTTTGCATAGTGATTAATAATTTCCCTTAGACTTGATTATTGGACAAAACGGGTAATAAAAATGTTATTTTTAGTAGGTCAAAATTGGGCGTGAGTTAATAGTAGGCCGATAGTGGAAATAAACAAGCAAAGAAAAACATGAAAAAATGAGTCGTGTTTAAAATGACCCCATAACATTCAACGGGCTCATTATGAGCATATTCCTTATTTCAGGAATCGATTTGAATGCGAATACAAGTGAATACGAAGTTATACACGTAATTTTATATTATTCTTGCATGGACCTAGTCCACAATAGTGTTAGTGTGAACTCAAAACCAATAATTTTCTCTAGCACCCTTTTTACGTACATAGGGGCTTTTATTGTTCATATAGTAACTAAAGTAAATTAAACACCAATTTCTCAAATATATCCCTAGTAACCGTTTTTTAAATCACAGTAACCCTATGTTTTTAAAGTGGATTATGGCCTTGTTCTTTTGGACTTAGGTCTTGACGTCTTGTTCTTTTGGACTTAATTGCAGTTCAAATCAGTTCAGCTCCATTCAGTTCAGTTCATCTCAATTCAGTTCCATTCAGTTCAGTTCAAAATAACGACATTGTGCTCAAATTATTCTTTAATTGATCTTATTTTATTATTATAATATTAAATATTGCTATTAATTATATTGTAATGTTCATCTTTATTATTTATTATTATTATTATTATTATTATTATTTATCATATTATTATTTATTATTTAGTATATGAATATTAAGACACATAATTTTATTAGGATTATAAAGTATTCACCTAAAATCTTTAATATTTATAATCGTGTCCATAACTCTATTATAATAAGAAAATTACAAATACCATTAAATCCAATTACCATTAACAATAGTTGACACGATTATAAATAATGCACGGGAACAAAATAGTTACAACGTTATTCAATACTACCCCCTCTGTATTTATTTAAGAGATACACCTGCATTTTCCGGCTGTATTTATTTAAGAGATACACTTGTCATTTTTAGTAACTTATCAACCCCACCATCTAATTAAATAATATATCTACACCCCACCCCCACCCCTACCCCCCATTCCCTAAAATGACATAGTCCCCACTCGTTTTTCTTATTAAAATATCTATCTAACCCCACTTATTTTATTACTTTATTTCATTCAATTCTTCTTCTTAATACCCGTACCCGGCCAAGTGTATCTCTTAGATAAATACGGAGGGAGGGAGTATGCAATTGCTAGGTGTCATTTACCAATTGTTAGTTTAATGGTTATTGGGGCTGAATTGATAAAGAGGGACCAGTGTTCGACCCCACAACAACAATAGGGAGGGGCTAATTATTAGGTACACCCGGTTGCGTGTAGCTCTACATGCAACCGGGTTAAAACTACGTCGTTTTGATATTTTTTGCCAAAAAAATAAATAAATTAAAATCACATAACTAACTTCCCCCCAAACCACGCATATCATGGTTACTTTACAAAAACAATCAGTTATTTTTATTGATTAAAAAAGTCAAAGATTCTATTAATATTTTAACAAATCTTTACAAAAACAATCAGTTACTTTTATTTGCATTTAAATCTTTAACAATTTACATTGTTTTATTTGCGGTTTTATTCATACTCCATATTTCTCTATCATGTAGAAATACAATACATGATTACATGTGTAAAGGCATATAAAAAAAACAAATCGTAAAACAAAAATACATTGAAGATGTAAAAGTACATGATAGTAAAAAAAAAAAAAAAAATACATTTAACCAAAAGCACATAACGAAGACCAAAAACACATTACTATATATAAAAGTACATCTTACTTCACATAAAAGTACATATTTACAACTACAAGCACATAACTATGACCAAAAAAACATTACTTCACATAAAAGTACATATTTACAACTACAAACACATAACTAGGAAGAAAAGCACATGTTCAATTGGAAAAGGAAATCAACACAAAATAGGACAAATTCTAATTACTAGTTGATAACACTACGTCTGCCATTGATTAAGATGCACGTCTGTTCTTGGGTGTAAAGAAAACCCATGAAATTCCAATTAATTATTGTCAAAATAAATGAAATTAACAATTAAATTACACATGAATTGAACATCAATACACACTTACTTGAATAAATGAAGATTGACACATACGAAATTTACGAATTTGAGCAACTGTGTCGTCTAATTTGCGATTTTTGGAATGAAGATGTTCTTTATTTTGGTTTTCCCCTTTTGACGACATCAACGAGGATTCTAATTGATTCTCTAAATCTTTTTCCTTTTCTATTGACTTTTTATTTGACAATTTTTTAAATTGAAAAATTCTATCATAATATAACTGCCAAAAGAAACCAAAATATCCAGAAAATACTTTTTTGTTATTAATATTTTTTTTGTTGGTAAAAAACTATCAAAACGACTAATAGAAGGTACACGCAACCGAATGTACCTTCTACTAATTGATAGGGAGGGACTTCACCTATCTATTCAGAACTCGCCCCGAATATAGAAACGGTTGTGAACACCTCATTTTATTTGGTACGATTATTAGAGATCAAATTCACTCAAGCCAAACTAGTTTTGCGGATTTATGATTTGCAATCTTTATCCACGATGACGATAAGATAAAATCTGGGTTCATATTCATATAGCCGAACTCCATCATTGGGATTAAAGTCCCGATATTGTTGCTGTTGTAATCTTTATCCACTCCTTTCTCCCAAAAAACTGGGGAATGAGGATAATGGATTGTGAAGTTGTGTTTTGGAGTATTGAAATTGATAAACCAAGAACTAGAATAATGATCGTTTCTATTACCCCGTGTTACTGTAATTCTGACTTTGCCTCTTTTTCACGGAGGAGCAGAAAATGACAATGGGTACCACCTGTTCGACGAAATGCCTGAAGGGTAAAACTGTGTAATTTTGTTGCATTCATAACAAATTTGTGCAATTTTATGCTTGGAATTGGGCTATATTTGATTTATTTTAGACAAATTTTTGAGATTATTTTTTGTAATTTCATGCAGATATTTCACTTCAAGGGTGAAATCATTGGTGATTTCACTTACAAACAACTGTTTACTCTGGTGTTTACTGATTAGAGGTAATATTCATTTAAACATTTCATTTCATTGATAATTAATGCACCTATTTTAAGCTTTTTCTGTAGGTTATTCAATCATATACTTGTACTATGTAATCGTCACTTGTCTTCTAAATTATATTATGATTAATTTTGCGAAATGAAAGTTTAAAACATTTGAATATCTTGATAAGGAAATTGGGGCATTTGAGACTTGAGAGGGATTGATTTATATCTACAATGTCTTTATATAAAGATATATTGTGTATAATTGTTGAACGTTCACTCGTTTAGAGCTAGGTACACTTGAGTGTATGATGGACACTACTTGGAGAAACGTTCAATCGTTTCTCTTTACCTCAGTTTAAAGGTCCATCATTAAAAGAGAACTTTAGGAGTTATTTTGTTGATGTGAATTTAAGAAGTGTAACTTCTTGGGAAGAAAAGATCTACTTCCGGAGAAATTGCCTATCTTAAGGTAAATAGAACTCATATGGACAACCAAACAATTGTACATATTTCATGGAAAGAGAACTCTCTAGGAATTGTGAGTTGAGACAATTCACAATTTGAGACCCACCACCAACATAAGGTGTAGATTGTTTTTCCTATCTTGATATACCCCCCTTGTTAAGGCATCTTTTTCTGTTGGTTTTTGTACTAGTTGACAAGTCAAGAAAACCTTGTTTACTGGTAATTAAAGTGAAATTTTCCGTTTTGGGACCCCACCAGTTACAAGTCATTTGTTGTCTTAGCTTGATTGATCTGTTTCTCTGACAATTCAACATAGAAAAACTTTCCACAACATATCTATGGTACATACTACTTGTGGGTATGGACCAGTCAATTGAAATATTTGGGAGTGTGTATGATTATGGATCACCATATAGAATAGTAAAACTCGCGTTTTAGTAGCGTCTTTTAGAGTACGGGAACATTTTCAGATCAGAGCAACTCCGAAAGTACAATTGTTATACATCTAATGAAAGATGGATTGCCAAAGTCATGAAGATTTCTGTAATTGGATGACTGTAATTTGTTTTAGGGAAAAAGTAGTGAAAGGATTAAAGGAATACATTAATTACAACTTTTTACTAATGTGGAAAATTCTTTAGATAATCTCTTTTTCGTAATTATTTCATGATGCTATGATAAGTCCCCCGGTCTTACTCAATCTCTTGTTCGTTTATTAGAATTGTTATTTCATGATGTTACAGACTTACAGTAACCCCCGGGCCTATTCTTCTACAACAACTAGCTTCGTCCACATTTCCTTATAGTACAATGAAGAGAAAAGAAATGAAAAGAGAAGAATTAGAGAAGAACAAAAGCAGAAAGGAAAAATTACTTCTAATAATCCAACCTTTGAGGCATTTACTTTTAAAAATCCAACCTTTCAATTATTTCTCAATAATCCAACCTATATACCCCATTAATTTTTATTGCACCAATTTAACGGGTAACCGGGAAAGAAGGTCAACCTTAATTGATTTTAATTTAATTTTTTATTTTCTAAACTCTCCCTTCCCTAAACTCCTTCTTTCTTCTTCTTTCCTCCAGCAAGTGTGTCGTCCTTCACCTTCCCTCCACCTTGCCAAATTCTAGCTCTAACAACTGCATCATCCACAACAATCAACATCAAGATGACCACACCCTCCTTTCCTGCTATTCTCTCCACCGCATCCAACACTCCTGCTACACTTCACCATAATCAGCCGCACATCACCACCTCCATCAACCAAATCAACCGAGCCACAATTTCTACCTCGCTGCCCTTACACTATTAGATACAATATACAACCCTATAACCTTTCTGCTAAGTACTAAATTGCATCGACTTTCCAAACCCAAAAAATTGATCAATACCATCAAAATATCAAGTGATTGAGAATTTGAGATCCTTCCAATTCAACTAAAAAATTACGCTCATGCCTATAAGTAATTTAAATTGATAGCAAATCAACCATGGTGGATATAATGGAATTGTTGTAGTACAAAAATCAGCAGGGGTATATAATTCAGAATTTCGGTTATTATATATCCTACAATCAAAATATCAAATTGATATTAAGCAACCCAAAACTAAGAACAAAAAAGGGGTGGAAATAATCAAATTGACATATTTGTATGATCTCCATAATAAGTAAGGAGGAGAGAGAAAGGCCTGAAATCTGGGGTCATTATCGGCAGGATAAGGTGGAGGCGCCATTACTCGCCGACCTTAAAGCATCAAATTAGACTTTAATAAACTAGGAGGAGAGAGAAAGTGAAGTAAGTTCATAAGATGGAGGAAGAGGAGTCGGGATCGAGTCACCAATTCCGTCGTTCAACCAGTAGTGTACTACTCTACTGTATAGATGGGAAGGAAGAGAAAAGTAAAACTAGAGGAAGAAGAAAACAAAAAAAAACAAAAAACAAATTAATTTTCTATTAAAAATTTGCAACAAATGGCTACATGACACGTGTACATGTTACCTGCTATATCAGGTTGGTGACCGGTTAGGGGCAATGAAAGTTAATGGGGTGCAAAGGTTAGATTATTAGATAATAATCGAAAGGTTGGATTATTAACGGAAAATCGTCAAAAGGTTGGATTATTTAAAACAATTTTTCCAAGCAGAAAAAGGATAACTTGTCTTCTTCTCTTTATTCCAATGAGGCAATAAAGTCTTGTCTTGTACAATGCCTGTATTCCACTAGGCTGTTGAACAATTCAACAACCGTGGTCCGTGAGTATACTTTACTGACCTTTGGAGATCATGAATTTGAATACGGAGTATTACTTGGGCGGCATCTTGATTGCGCATTTTATGGGGGATAATTAAGCACTTAGAAGAGTGTTACTCTAAACCTCAGAGTATCAGCACATGATGATCGAAATGAATAAAGAATAAACTTATTTTTAAAACAAATATACCCCTTTTCCAAAATGAATTCGATTTAATATCCTAATTTGCATTAAAATAAAATGTTATATGCAGTATATTCTTGATGAATTTGTCATTTATTCAATTTAGTCTTATAAATTCGGGTTGTGTTCATTTCATATGGTGCTTATAAACATATTCATTTCGATCACCATGCGCATTTTCTCTCGGCAACACCATTTATTTAACTACTACCGGTAAAGTTTTTGATTCCTGTTTTCCTTCCCTTCTACTCCGTAATTTGGACATCAAGCTGGTTTTTAAACAAGATATTAAGTAGATACTTTTATACACATCATTAGGTATCTAGGTGGTACAAATACGGGTTAGACAGGGTCTTCTTTTACTCTTCTGCTTCTATAGGAATTCCACGGTAGAATTGTCTTCTCTGTCCATATCTTTTGATGGATAATCTGTTGACTGAGAAAAAATGCTGAAACCGTGGTTGTTATGTACTTCTATAATCATTATCGTTAGTATATTAAGTAAAATAATTAGAGCTGTCTAGGAATAATATTTGTGTCTTCTTCAAATAGTTACAGCTGAGTACATAATAACAAAAAAGACACAGTTATAAAGTTATGCAGCACCTGTGTTACTTCGACACTCCTCTTTTGGGCTCATACCCGTGTCGACCCGACACGACACTGATCCGGGTATGGAATCCGTACCGGATCCTTGGTCGGTCAGTCAGACATGGCTTGTCAGCCCCTGCTTTAAGAAAATATCCAATCTAGTTTTAATTAACCCTAGATGTGTTAATTAGGAATAAAATTCACTTTGTTTTTTGTTTAAAGCATGGGGCTACTTTAAGAAAACTTTTTCAGTTCTTTTTTTCAAAAGAAATTTAATTGTTATTTTCTTTTTCTTTAATTTATTTATTTTTCTAGTAATTTTTTTCCATGTCCCCGTACCCGTGTCTAAAATTAGGACAGGGTCCCCGTGTCTTGAAATTTTAACTTTACCGGGTCCGACACTCGGATCCATACCCGTGTCCGGCACCCGTACCCGAGTCCGAGTAACATAGTGCAGCACACTTTGTAAATGGCTGCATTTTAATCTCTTACTGAAGCACACCCAGCTTTAAACACCAACACCTTGATTTCTTACTGAATATATCTAGCTTATAACCCTTCACCCATGCGTAGCACCTTAATGCTTAAAATTCATACCTCTTTTTCTTGATCATTTACTAGAATACATCTCTTTTGTTCATAATGTCTCTTTGTTTTCCCAGCTTCTTCTTTTTCTTCTTATATGTGCTGTTATTTTCCTTTTCTATACCTCATTGTAGCGCGAGTGATTGCTTAGCAGGTGGCTCTAAGATCAGTGATGGTAGTAGCCAAAGCACCTTAATATCTCCAGGCAAAGTATTTGAGCTTGGATTTTTTACTCCTGATGAGAGCTTCAACAACAACAGGTATTTGGGCATATGGTATTACAGCTCCAATCCAAAGATATTCGTATGGGTTGCTAACAGAGATAAGCCTCTTTTGGCATCCAAAAGTTACCTCATAGTAAAAGATGGCAAGGCCGAGGTTTTTGATATACATGGTTCAAGTTACTGGACAATCGGTTCTGCTGTATCTGTAAATTCAACAAAACTGTGTTTAACTGATCATGGGAACTTAATTTTATCAAGAGATCAAGGAGTAAGGCCAATATGGCAAAGCTTTGATCACCCAACTGACACGATTCTTCCAGGGATGATGTTAAAGGGAAGCTTAAATTTGACATCTTGGCAAAATCGCAGCGATCCAGCAATAGGGAACTCTCTTTTGCTGCTACAACCAGGAAACAATCCTAAAATGGTTATAAACGAAAAAGGATATCCACAGTATTGGGATAGCGGAGCTGACCCTTCTGCTAAGATTCCACCAGTGTTGTCTGAATTATTGAACAGCAATACTTCTCTTCTTAACAATACAAGATTAGTGATAAACTTCACTGGACAGATTCAGTTATGGAAAAGGGAAAGGGAAAGCGAAAGCGGAAGTAGTTGGTCTCTTGATTGGTGGGAGCCTAAAGATAGGTGTAGCTTTGATACTGTGTGTGGAAACTTTGGCAGTTGCAATAGTAATAGCGGATTGCCTTGCAAGTGCTTGCCAGGGTTTAGGCCTAGTTTACCATCGGAGTGGAATTTAGGATGCTTTACTGGTGGGTGTGTGACAGAATTTGGAACTCCTTCTCAGAGGATAAATAGTTGGAATGATACATTCTTGAAATTGCCTATGATGAAAGTGGGAGAAACAGATTGTACTGCATCTACAGAACAAGACTGTAAGGCTCGATGCCTTAACGACATTACTTGTGTTGCTTACTCTGTTGGTATTGGAAATTGCAGAGGAACGGGCTCTTCTACTGAGAAGAGGTGCTTAATGTGGGCTAATCAACTTCCACGTTTACAGGAGGAGTACTCTCAAGGGCTTACCCTCTTTCTCCGCACACCATCTTCAGGCATAGGTATGTTTACTCTCTACTGGTGCTGCTTGAATTTTGTAGCAAATTGCAATCTTAATTAGTGGTGACACCATGGTTATTAAAATCTCGATTAAAATCTTAGAATCTTACGATTCTACGATTCTACGATTCAAATATGGTCTTACGATTCGATTTGCGATTCTACGTGATTCTACACTTTTTTCTTGACTAGCGAAAATCTATTAAATTTGGATCATGCGGAAATCTATTAATAGGTAAATATTGTTAATTATTGCTTATTTAGCTAGTAAACAACTATATATTTTAATTATTAAGTTTTTCACCTATAATATAAGCACTACCAATGAAGTTTGAGAATAAAATCTTGATTACACTGATTCTACGATTCAATTTTACGATTCGATTCTAAGAGTCATTTCTGATTCAAAGTAGAATCCCGATTTTGATAACCTTGGGTGACACAAGCTAATGTGATATTAAGCTATTACATGAAGAAAAAGATAGGGTTCTTGATAATATTTTATTTTATGATTGTGGTATGTAAAGCATGAAAAAAGTACTTGAAACTGTTATTTGATGTTGAAACTCCTTGCTTATAAGTTATTCATTTTAATGGCAGAATCAACTAAAAGAGACTGCAAACCTTGTGGAGCTTATGTTATCCCTTATCCCCTAAGTACTGGTGGAGCGAGTTGTGGTGATTCCTTGTACTCCAAACTTCACTGCAATTCAGAGACAGGGCAGGTTAACTTCTCAACTCCCACAGGCACCTTCAGAGTCACCTTAATTAATCCAGATGCAAAACAATTTACCATCCAAGTCATGCGTGCAAACAGTTGTGACAGTGAATATATAGAATCGTTTGTACTTCCATCCAAGAATTCGGTGCCATTCTTTTTAAGAAATTGCACTGTTTTTAAGGATTACCCGTTGATTCAACTCGGACAGCCTTTTATTGAAGTTGACATAGGATGGAAACCACCATCAGAGCCCACTTGTAGTGTGTATTCAGATTGTGTTTCTTGGCCCGATACTACTTGCAAAGGCTCGAAAGGGGGTACACGGAGGTGTATATGTAGATCAAATTTTCGTTGGGATGGGTCGAAGCTGAAATGTACCAGAGGTGAGATGCTAATGACTTTTACTGATTTCAATCCTTCAACTGATTTTTATTTAAACAAGTAAACAAGTTTCAAGTTTGAGCATTTCTTTTATGTTATAGAAAAGATCAGTGTTATTAATACAATGTTTCATTTTTGTCTCGAAATAGTCCCTTTTCCTGTCAAAGCTGTGGCTCCTTGCATAGCTGTTGCATTGGCGATTATTTTACTCTCTGGCGCATTCTTTGTTTACCGTAAGCGTGAAAGGAGGATTGCTGAAAAGCAAGGTATGTAGGTTCCGTTTACTCTACATGTTATTCGGACTCTTCATTTCATCTCAAATAGGACACTTCATTTTGGGCCAAAATCATGAAAAATATGACACTTGAACACGTACTCGTGTCTGACATGAGTACCAATACAATCAGTAATCAATTTTAAAATGCATGTCTTCTGCACTTCATTGCTGCATACCATTATACTGTTAATGTTGAGTAATGGCAACAATATTACAGGCTCACTTAAGTTCAAGGGAGATGATACTGAAGGCGTAGATGTCCCTTTTTACAGTTGGGGGAGCATACTATCTGCTACGAACAATTTTGCTGACACAAATAAGCTTGGTACCGGCGGATTTGGTTCTGTTTATATGGTAAAAAGAAGTTCTTGATTTTATGAAGTTTATTTTTTTTTTGGAAAAACAGTCAAGTGTATCTTATCTTTTTACCGAGTTTGTTAAGGCTCTGCACTATCGTTATGCATTCAGGGAAAACTTCCAGATGGAAAGGAAATTGCTGTTAAGAGGCTCTCAAGTTTATCAATGCAAGGTGTTGCAGAATTTAGGACCGAGGTTGTGCTGATTGCCAGACTTCAGCATCGGAATCTTGTTAGACTTCTGGGATATTGTGTGAAAGCAGATGAGAACATTTTAGTTTATGAATACATGCCTTATGGAAGCCTGGACTCGTGTTTATTTGGTTAGTCTCCAATTCTTGAAATTATATCCTGTCTATGTACAAGATTTAAGTACTTTTCTTTTATATTGAAACTTGTGTTTAATGTTTTTGCAAGATCAAACATTTTCTGTCTACTTGGACTGGGAGAAACGTTTTGACATCATCTTTGGAATAGCTAGAGGCCTTGTTTATCTCCACCAAGACTCGAGGCTTAGAATTATTCATCGAGACCTAAAACCAAGCAACATTTTACTTGATGCGGAGCTCAATCCAAAAATTTCGGACTTTGGTATAGCAAGAATTGTTGGAGGGGAAGAAACAGAGGCAAGCACTAACAAGGTTGTCGGAACATAGTAAGTAGGAATTGTTCAAACAACCAAACTATATTATATACCAGAGTGTATATAATAAAATTTTAACGCAAATATTGTTGTTGGCTTGTTGCAGTGGTTATATGTCTCCGGAGTATGCATATGAAGGGTTCTTTTCATTTAAGTCGGATGTTTTCAGCTTTGGCGTGGTTGTACTGGAGACTATAAGTGGCAGAAGAAATGCAAGAACAACTGTGTT
Organism: Spinacia oleracea; assembly: GCF_020520425.1. NCBI lineage: Eukaryota > Viridiplantae > Streptophyta > Magnoliopsida > Caryophyllales > Amaranthaceae > Spinacia > Spinacia oleracea. The sequence continues at coordinate 6,456,911 of NC_079491.1, forward strand.
TGAGCAAGGGCTGAGTCTGCTTGGACATGTATGTATCATTCTTCTAATATTGTTAAGTGACTGATGTCTTCATGATATATTTACCTAAAATCAGCACCAATGGTACTGTTCACAACCCAACACTAGAAAGAGTATTGGATTTAGACTTTAATCATTAACTAGTTATTGGTCCGGGTGATGCTCGTAGATAATATGATATTAATAATTTTAAGCAGAAGTAACTATTGAAATATTAAAAATTTAGATGAATTATTGGAGATATAATAGTTTTGTGATAAATATAAAGTAATTTTAGTAATTGGTGTGTACATATATTTAGTCGTTGTTAAGATTCATTTTAGTCTTTGTCTTGTAGTTTTTGGATGCAATATTAAAGTTCGGGCTGATATAATTAAGATAAAAATTATGTGGCTTAGATGGTAATTTGTTCACATTATTAGTGAGAGTCCATGAGTTCAAATCTTGTTATAGAATATTTTTAAAAGTGAATGGATAATTGGAATTAGCTAAAAGTACATTGCGTGTTTATGTGGTGGCATGTCATGTTGAGAAAAAGGCGACACATGACGGTATGACATGTCTTGCCTTTGAGTTTTAATAATATCATAAATTCTTAGTTATACATCATTGATCACCCTACTTAGACTTTATTATTCTGTTGTTTAGGCATGGAGATTATGGACTGAAGATAGGGGACTGGAATTCATAGATCCAACACTCAAAGAATCATGCAATCCCATCGAAGTGTTGAAGTGCATTTATGTCGGGTTATTATGTGTACAAGATGACCCTGTTGATCGCCCCACCATGTCAACCGTGGTCCTCATGCTGAGCAGCAGTGAAAGTACTGAAAGTCATTCATTTCCGAAAAAACCAGCTTTCTTTACTAGAACATTCTCAAGTGAGACTGCCTCATCTTCCAGTCTAGGTGGTTCGAGCTTTTTTAGTAATATGATCACTGTATCTACTGTAGGCCGATAGATGGCATTTTAGGCATCTGCTATATATTCATTTTGTTGGTTCTTTCTGAAACTGTAATTGTATATACCTAAAAGGTCTTTGGCCTTTTTCTTTTGGATTTTATTTCAGTTCCATTCAATTCAGTTCAGCTCCATTCTATTCAGTTCAGCTCAGCTCAGCTTCATTCAGTTCATCCAAATAAAGCTCAGAAGAACATAGTCTTTGCCAGGGTGATGGTTGAATCTTTTGACATGCATTGTTATGCGTTGCTGTGAAACAGGCAGGTTCCAGTGTTCTACTAATAATAACAAAAAAGACAAGTTCTTGATCGTTGCGCAACGTGCTATTGCCCATTCCCTCCGGTAAGTTGAATTTGCAAGAATGCTTTGGAGTATCATAAAAGGAAAAGTATGACAGTTTCCTGTTTCTTCATTTGATTTTTGTTAATTTGAACTGGTTTTTATTTATTAAAGCTATTTTTTACAATTTACTTTGCTTACCAATGTAATCCCACAGATCTTATAAACACATGATCATTGAACCCATCAATGTTTTTGGAGAATGGTTGTTGGCGATAAAATGCTCAAGTGTATCAACTTGCCTATCCATTTTAAACTCTTGAGCAGAAATACATACTATGAGCTCCACCTGTTCGATGAAATGTCTGAGAGAGATGACTATATGTTGAATGGCCATTCAGAAAGGTCTTACTTTGTCTGAAGAATGTGATAAACCAGCAGCATAGTGTTAGTAAGTGGTCTAAATTTTACTTCTTAGTAGTTAGTACTCGTAATACTTACACTGTTCTAGTGCAATACCCCTTGTAAAGAGTATGAAATATGAATTGCTTTCAAATCATGCAGACAGTCTCACTTCTTAGCTAAATTGTTTGGCTCTGTTGTTATGCTTTCTAGTTGATGATTCAATAAATCTAATTCTAGTATTAATGATTTTAAGTCTAGTAAAAATGTTAAATAACAAATACAAATACTTTTTTGTTGTATGACATGACAGAGAATGACTTTCTGTGCTTGACTGCTTGCAAATTTGTGTTTTGCAAGTGCTGTGTTATTGAGTTCCAGCTATTGCATAATTGGTGTTATATAGGTAAATACTCGAGTCAGCTATAAATGGCAAATTTTCGAAACCCTACCATTTATCATTTACTGGCCTTATTCACTTTTCTTCCAATGAGGCAACTAAATCCAAGTCTAATTACAATGTGTTCTCCTGTACTAGCTTTTGATCAATAATTCAATGATGCGACAAATTTGACATTTGTGGTCCAGAAAAAATCTCCAATCCATATCGTGTGTACTTTTCCTTGTAAATCAAATTTATATTGTGGGTCTCATTGCTGAAACTTTGACAATTCTCAGCTTGTTTTGTGATGACCAATGAACTAGAACTTCTTTAGTGAAATGATATTTGTGGTTTTCGTTAACCGATTTAATTAGCATAGCAAAAAAAATACAGCTTTCCAATTTGATTACTGCTTTTATTCTTAGTGAAGCATTGTGCTTTGCTGCTTTTTCTCATGCAGATTGCCATTAAGTCAATAATGTGGCTCTGTTATTCCATTTTCTTAATCTTCTTGTTTTCCTTTCCCATACTGCATTGCAGCGCTAGTGACTGCTTAGAAGAAGGTTCTGTTGTGACTGATGATACCAGCAACAATACTCTAGTATCACCTGGTAAAGTGTTTGAACTCGGGTTCTTCACTCCTGATGGGAACACGGATAACAGAAGGTATTTGGGTATATGGTATTTTAATCCGCCCAATCCAAAGATAATCGTGTGGGTTGCTAATAGAGATAAACCCCTGTTGGAATCCAATGGCTCCTTTGTATTTGAACATCGTAAAGTCAAGTTATTTGATGGAGAAGGTCTGGTGTACTGGTCAACCGATGATTTTCCATCTGGTCGAGTACAGTCCACGGGCCCTAAAAACCCAGCTCTTACCTTCAACAGTTCTAAATACGCGGTTCCTGCGGGCCGGTACGGGTATTATTCAAATCGGCCCTTTCTAATAAATGGAACAAGAAGAGTATGTGACATGAACACATGTAGAAGAAGTCCTGCTCGACTATGTTTGAGGGATAATGGAAACTTGGTTCTAAGTGATTTAGACCAAGGCAATCAAGTCTTGTGGCAAAGTTTCGCACACCCAACTGATACATTTCTTCCAGGAATGAGTTTAGATGGAAGCTTACTTCTGTCATCATCAAACTTAAATCTGACATCTTGGCAAAACCACAACCACCCAGAGAAAGGAAATTTCACGCTTTTGCTACAACTTGGTACGGTTAATAATTGGGTTATTGTTGAAGGTCGACATTCACATTATTGGGAGAGTAAAACAAATCCTTTTGACAAGAATGCATCAGCATTGTCTGGAATTTTGGAGCTTGGTGATAATTCCTTTCTTCAGAAGAACAATACACTAATACGACTAGTGATGAGCTTCACGGGACAGGTTCAGTTTTGGAATTGGGAAAGTGATCAAAGAAGCTGGTCTTTGAAATGGTCAGAGCCAAAGGATGTTTGTAGTTTGTACAATAAGTGTGGAGTTTTTAGTACTTGCAATAGTAATAACGCGGTGGTGTGCAAGTGTTTGCCGGGTTTTAAGCCTAGTGCACAGTGGAATTCTGGAGACACTTCTGGAGGCTGTTCTCCAATATCATCTCCAAGTAATAGGAATGACAGTTCAAGTGATATTTTCTTGCCATTGCCAATGATGACAGTGGGAAACGGGACTTGTACTATTTCTGCTGAAGTAAACTGCACAGCAGAATGCCTTAATGATCCTGCTTGTGTAGCGTACTCTTTTGGTCTTGATTGCTCGGGAGCAGGCACTTCAACTGATGAGAAGAGATGCTTATTATGGAGTAATGTACTTAATTACTTGCAGGAGGAGTCTCCTGACGGAATAACTATTTATCTCCGCACAACACGTTCTGATATAGGTACTTTCTCTAATGCTTTTAAATGACTTACTGCATATCCAGGAGAATTGACTCGCTTCTAATATTTTCATAAACAATTGTCTCACATATAAATCACAAGTAGTAGGAAATCATTGTGGGATCCAGGGAGTAAGTCTTTGTTCTGTTCACCTTATTTCCACTTATTTCAGGAAAAATAAGTCCAGTAAAGTTGTTCAAGTCCAAGTACAATTTATAACTAAAGTAAGTTTTGATAAGTTTTGATAAGTTTTAATAAGTTCAGATAAGATAACTGAAAATCAGGTGAATGGAATGCACCCTAAATAGGGTAGGGTTATGGATTATGGATAACATATTCCCTCACAAGTTATTTAATTAATTCTAAATGTTGGAAGACGGGCTCTCTTTTGGAATAAGTAAAGGTCTTGTGTTCATACTGCAGGCCTGGTAAGTGTGTGTGTAGCCGTTGAGATGCACCACATAGCTACTATGAATGTTTCAGATTGACTTGACTGTGGAAATAAGGTTACTTGGATTGAGCTCAATTGTGATCTTCGTGAAAGCAATAGTCAAAACTGTGATACAACATTGTGATTAGTGACAAACTTTTGCTGACATGAATTCCATTCCCTGATGCAGAATCGAAATCAAGAGTATGCAAGCCTTGTGGAACTTACATTATTCCCTACCCCCTTAGCACTGCTACAAATTGTGGGGATCCCTCATACTTCAATTTCAAATGCAATGAAACAACAGGCCAGATTTATTTCTCAACTGGAATTCTCACATATAAAGTCACTTCATTTGATCCTGTTGCAAAAAAATTTACCATCCAAATTGGACAAGGAAATAGTTGTGATGAAAAATCATTTGTTCTATCTCCAAAGGATTCCTTGCAATACAAAAGTTACTGCAAGGTTGTTAAGGACCAATCTTTTTTAGGACAATCTTTTATTGAAGTTGAAATGGGCTGGAAAGCACCATCAGAACCTGCTTGTAGTGCTCCTTCTGATTGTTATGATTGGCCTCATACTTCTTGTAAAACAAGAGGTGGCAAGATGAGTTGCATTTGTGGTTCAAGATTTCATTGGGATGGAAGAAATTTGAAATGCAATAAAGGTATGCTCTTTAAAACGTCTTGGACACTTCGAGCTTGCTCAAAAAACTCAAGTTTAATACTCGTATTTTGATCTCATTCACTGCTACGTATTATTGACATAGAAGTGAATGTCTTTTCACTGAAGTTTATGTCGTGTATGTTCTTTTTCTCTTAGGCCCCGTTTGTTCTGATGGAAAAACTCTTTCTCGGAAATGATTTTCCCATTTTCCTTTGTTTGTTTTGTTAAGGGTTGAAAACAATTTTCTCTAACGTGGAAAACAACTTTCTCTAGGTGAAAACCAACTTTCCCTTTGAAAAGAAGGAATGCCACATTTTCCACTCTAATCACTTACATTTCATTTTCTTTCCTCTCATTTCCACTTCTATGTTCTTTTTCTTTGTAATTTTTTTTGTGAGAAAACAAACAAAGGAAAACTATTTTCCCTTGATGTTTTCCCTTGAAAATTGTTTTCCATAGAAAATCATTTTCCTTTGAAAATATTTTCCGTTGGAACAAAAGGAGCGTTCGAGAACACATATATTCTGACAAAGTTGTTTTGTCCCACAAAAGTGGTTTTTCTCAAGGTGGTGATTCCTTGCATAGCTGGTGCATTGGCAGTTTTTCTTTTATGCGGAATATACTTTATTTATTGTGTCTGGAAAAGAAGACCTGATGAATTACAAGGTATTTGAACTGTACCATTCACTTCTGCAAATTTACATGTCAAAACTACATATTTGAATAATGTCAAATTGTCAATGATGAGAATTGGTACAGGCTCTGTTGAGTTCAAGGGAGATGATGCTGAAGGCATAGATGTGCCCTTTTTTGATTGGGAAATCATACTTTCTGCTACAAACAACTTTGCAGAAATAAATAAACTTGGAACAGGAGGGTTTGGCTCTGTATACAGGGTAATAATTCTTGATTCAATCCAAAAAAAAAAAACTTTTTAGTCTGCACAAGTTTGACGACCTTTCATTTTGCGGCATTCAGGGAAAGCTTCCAGATGGGCAGGAAATTGCTGTCAAAAGGCTGTCAACTGTATCAGTACAAGGTGTTGAAGAATTCAGGACTGAAGTCAAGTTAATTGCCAAACTTCAGCATCGGAACCTTGTTAGACTTGTCGGGTACTGCATGAAAGCAGATGAGAAGATATTAGTCTATGAATACATGCCCAATGGAAGCCTAGACTCTTGTTTATTTGGTCAGTTTGATGATTGATACCCAAGTTTATGCCTTAATCCTATATATATGCATAAGACTTGTCATTTTAACTTATTACGTATGATATTTTGCAAGAAGATGAAAGGCATTCTGTGTATTTGGACTGGAAACAGCGTTTAGACATCATTTTGGGGATAGCTCGGGGCCTGGTTTATCTTCACCAAGACTCAAGACTTAGAATCATTCATCGAGATCTGAAACCAAGCAACATTTTACTTGATGAAGAACTGAATCCAAAAATTTCAGACTTCGGCATAGCAAGGATTGTTGGAGGGAAGGAAACACAGGCAAGCACTAACAGAGTTGTTGGAACATAGTAAGTAAGAGTATTTCGGTAGTCTAAACATTTTCAGCTTCATCACGTATTTCCCCTATTTGGTGATCTAGTAGTGTGCTAACTCTATCTGTTATTCTGTTGTACTGCAATGCAGCGGATACATGTCTCCAGAGTACGCATCTGATGGGATATTTTCAGTGAAGTCTGATGTTTTCAGCTTTGGTGTGGTAATATTGGAGACCATAAGTGGTAGAAGGAATTCAAAAATCTTTATGTTTGAGCACGGTCTTAGCTTGCTAGGATATGTAAGTATATACATCTTTAGCACTAAAATGACTGATTTATTCAATCATAAGTTCATGATTTATGTTCTAACTCAGTGTTAATTATCTAGGCCTGGAAACTGTGGAATGAAGATAAAGGATTGGAATTGATGGATGCAAAACTCAACGAATCGTGCTTGATTTCAGACGTTCTGAAATGCATTCATATTGGGTTGTTGTGCGTACAAGAAGACCCAAGTGATCGCCCCACAATGTCAACCGTAGTTCACATGTTGAGCGGTGGTGAAAGTGCATCTTTCCCAGTTGCTAAACAACCAGCTTTCATGAACAGGAAACCATTATCAGAGAATGCTTCATCTTCCAGTGCAAAGGATTTGAGTGTGCATGAGGTGATGACGGTATCTACAATAGGCCGGTAACTGCCATTTTCGCGGTAACAGATAGGATTAGGAACACTCCAGATAGTACCACTGTGGGTGAGTGTGAGAATATTGAAGATGCAATAGGTTGAATCAGATTTTTTGATGACTCTTGCATGTCTGAACATTTCTGTATCACCTCTCCCAAAGTTGAGGAGTATTGAATTGTTTGTATATGTCATGATAATCCATAAGATTGGGCATCATAATGTGGACAGACCCACTCTTTAGAGAGAAGAGCTCTCAAAAGAGGAGGATTTCCTCCTAATATTTGTCTGTCTTTCCTTCTCAGCCTCTTACATCCTAAGTTTAGTCGGCCAACGCTGCACCTCTTTAACCCAAGTCGGTGATTTGACTCTGAGACCACTATGAAGATCTTCTATTCAACGTCGATCGATCAGCTGGACTCGGGTCGAGTTAAACTTCCTAGTTACTATGTCACCTTGTATTAGCTCCCTTGAGAAGCTTTGTATCTCTAGCTTCCTTGAGAAGTTTTAGTTAGTTGTGTTATTTTCTTTCTTCTTCTTTTATTTTTAATTTTTTTTTCATGCTTTTTTTTCATCTATTAGCCTTTCCCTGAGATAGGGTGGCTTTTAAATTCTTTGGTCTTTTCTTGAAATAGGGAGACCTTAGAACCGTGTATCTTTCCTTATATAAAAAAAAAGGATTGGGCATCATTATTCCTTTTCTTGTAGTTCAATCATATGTTTCAATCAGTGCTTAACATATTCTAATCATTCTTTGGCATGTTCTAATCTATAAATCCATTATGTTCTAATCTGACTTAATCATGTTTTAAAGAATTTTCAACAATTATAAGTTTACATATCTTACCAGTTGGGTATATTTGAAGCTTACTACTCCAGCACGACTCATTTCTTACTTCATCCTTGTAAATAGAAATTGCATCCTCTCGTCTTGGCTATTATTTGCTTTGAAATATTTGTTCGAGCACAAGATAAGCTGAAAAATGAAGTTTAATGTTAGATTACATTGGTGAAAAGGTATAATTACGACATTAATTAAATGTAAAAGAAATACACTTACGTAAATTTGTGTGGAGAAAAAGAATCTATTTGTTTTCTCTACATTCCTTCTTCTGTTTTCGGTGTTCAGAACGTTTGAATAAGCATCAATAATGTTGTTTAGCACGTATGTCTCACACACAAGACTTTGTATATCCTCTCTGTTTTTCGTTGTTAGCTTGTCATCATACATGCTTTCCCTATATATGATAGTTGTTGTCAATAATTAGAATACATAGATTTAATGTCTCCGATATTTGGTGTCTCCGATATTTTCGGTGTGCTTTTTTAACACAATAGTAGTCATTTATTATAAAGAGACATTTTTATGAAACAGAGCAAGCTATGTTTGTTAGAACATGTTCCAAACATTTTGTATCATGTTCCAAAACAAAATATTTATACTGATTTACAATTTTAAAACTTGTGTTAAACCAAAAAGTCATACAAATATTTTTATAAATATATTGTTTCAAATACATAATTTTTTTCCCAAAAAATCCCAACCAAAACTCAGTAAGACTAATACTTTACCCCATGTTCTCTTCCTTGCTCTTCTGTTTTCCATCCCCTGCTCCAGCCACTTTACCCTCTTCGTTCTGTTCTGGAGGTGCAGTATGTTCAGATTTATCTTTCTTGCTTTCCAGAGCTGCTGCATCTGCCATTTTCATCAGACTTCCAGAAGCTGATTCACTCCCCCCCTGTTGGGAAGTAGCCGAATCAACAATGTGAGGCTTGGGATGTGCAAGTGTTTGCTCTGGAATGATTTGCGAGGGAGTTAGAGGCCGTTTGGCCAAGCTTCTACAACAGCTTCTGGAGGTGAGAATCAGAAACTAGGCCAAACATGAGTTTTTTGAAGAATGAGAAGCTGGTTTGTAGAAGCCCAAAAGCGTTTCTTAAGGCCTGAGAAATAGAAGCTCCAAAATGAAGCTTCTTCAAACTGTTTCTCGGGGAGCTCTTTTCCCATTTAATGAATATTTGACTTGGACAATGATACCCCTGCTATATGTAGAAAATGACTCCATGTCCCATCTAATTCATTAATGCTTCTTGTTTTCACCTATGTTGTTCCATATTCAACCCCTTTCTCTCTCATCTCCTCTATTGCTATTGTCAACTCCCTCTGTATTTGTCATAACAAGAACCAAACCCCCACTTTTCACCATCAAATTCATTCCCAGAACACCGTATTTTCCCTTTGGGTTTCATCACTTTCAAAACAAAATTGTTTGTCACCACATTCACTTGCTTGGCTTAAATGAAAACAAAACCCATATCTTTCCACAATTATCCCTCTCCCTCCATTAAAGGGTTGAGCTTTAACTTCATATAATTATTTTCCAACCAAAAAATACGAGTGAGATTGACCCAATTAAAAAGTAGAGCATTGAGAAGGGGATTAATGGAGGAGGAGAGAGAAAGTTGATGTTATGGGGCTAATTTTGCTGTGAATTGGTTGTTTTATTAAGATGAATTGACAATTTTCCGTCCCCAATACTGTTTTCAAGGATATGGATTAGTGTTTGATGTAAGAATTGGGAAATTTATTGATGGTTTTGCATGTTGATCGGTTGTTTAGGGAATTGGGGGAGTTGATACTTGGTAATCTGTGGAATGTTGTGGAAGAAAGTGATTAAAGAACAAGTGTCATTATTCTAATAATTTTTTTGTTATCGATTATTTATTTATTTTCTAACTTTTTGTTAACTTAATTTTTTTTGTTTTGTTAATTATAATCTTACTTAGGGTCGTGTTTTGTTCCTTACAAATATTTTAACATGGTTTACTTTATTGTTAATAATGGATAAAATAAATTTTATAAATATAAAATAGGCCAAACAACATAAAACTATTTCTACTTCTTGAAAGTGTTTCTAAATTTTTCGGCCAAACAGATGTGTTTCTAAGAAGTGTTGCTCTAGAAACAGTTTCTATAAAACTACTTCTAAGAAACAGAAGTTGATTTTCAGAAGCTTGGCCAAACAGGCCCTTAGTAAGTTGGACCTTGTGAATTCTCCAGTTGCTGGCTTAGTGACTGCAGGAGTTTTGGGTAATGGGATTTCAGTGACAGGGCTCTTCACTTCTGGCTCATGAGGAATTTCAGGAGTTGAGCTTCTTGTTCTGAACCCTGGAGTTGGTATGTCCAACTTTGGAGTAATAAAATCTTTTGCATTCTCTAATATCTCTCGTACCTCTGCTTCTCTAGGACTGGTTGGTATTTTCTCTTGGTTAGCTCTTTTCTCATAGTATATATTTCATGCATTTTCCATTAAGTTATCCAACTCCTCAATAAATGCAGGCTCGTTAAGCAAATGTTGATCCTGGCTTAGAATTGTTGGGGTCTTGTTTTTCTTGTCTTCTTCAGGTTGGTTTTGGCTCTGATTTTGTTTCTTAGAGGTGTACTTAATCCAAATGTTTTCAACTAGGCTTTGCATTTTCTCTATCATTTCTTCCTCGTTAAACATTCCATGTGCTTGGTCTAACATGATGTACATCTCACTAACATTGGAAGCAAGCGTCTTTGCCAATGTACCAAATTTCTCCAAAAAGTCCTACAATTATATGAACAATATATTAATTAATATAGTATTTAATTTAAGAACATCACATTTTTTAAATTAGAACATATAATTTCCAGTCCAATTCAAACATAATCAAACTTAGAACATAAGTATATATAATTAGAACATTAATCTGAAAGTTTAGAAACATTAGAAATAAAACATAATTATAATGAATAGGAAAAAGTATAAAATTAAACCAGTAGTTTAATATGTTATAATCATATATTGTATGTGTTTCAAACCTTCACTAACATGTTCTATATAATTTTTTTTTTTCTTAACATGTTCTAAACACTACTCATTTATGTTCCAATGTTTCCTTCTCATGTTCTAAAACTCTATTGTATAATTTCATGTATATCTTAACATATATGTTCAAAACTATATTGTATGTGTTCCAATTAAATATTAGCATGTTCTTACCATCATTTCAGTTTTTGAATTTGAAGAAGTGCCTTCCATATTTGGTGCCTCTCTTGTTGGTGGAACTTGAACATTTGGCACAACATTTCTCAGAACAACAGCTTCACCTCCCATGCGTTCCAGAACAACACCTTGTCCAAATCCTCTTGCCTTTTCGATGATGATTCTTTCTATCATTCTTTCTCTATTCCACACTGACAGTAGCGGGACTTCTCTTGGAACTTGCTGCCCTACTCTTTGTAAGCGATCAAAGTATACTATCTGTTCAGATTATGTTTATATGTACTAGTTAGATAGAATACTATTTAACTTTTTAAACAACAATATCAAAAAGAAAAGTAAAGCTTACCAACAGAAATGGTAGTGGTCCAGTATAAAAAGAAACTCCTGCCTTCCATTCGGTCACAGATTTTTTCCAATGTTTGTACACGAACGCGCTCCAATCCAGATTAGCAATCGTGTTTACATTCATACAGCTGTACATGAACTTGATGTATAGTTGTGGGTTGGTGGTTGATCTCATGCAGGAGTTTACAGCAGCAATGACAAAGTTCCAAATGAACTCATCGCATACAGGCTGTTTTGCAAGGTCCTTGATTCTAGCGATTAGTGGCAAGTTTGTTGGGCTTCCCTTCTTGAGCTTAAATCTTGTCCTCCATGTTCTCAAGAACTCCACATAGTTATCATCGATGTCCTCATTTTCTGGCTCTTGAATTTCCTCGCCTCCTAATGGCACCCCATACACCAAATGAATATCTTCTGGTTTTATAAAAATTTCTCCACTTTGTGGCAGAATTATCGACTCTTTGTCGACATTGCAGCTCGTAACCAGGTATTCTGCCAGCGCAGAATTATGGTTTGCCATACTTAGGCTCAGAAATCCACCAAATCCAATTTTCCTGATAGCAGCCTTGTGCGTCTCTGGAAGTATCTTGATCAGCTCGATCAATTGGGTTGGTGGAACTTTCTGATATAAAACCACTTTTGCCTTCTTTTTCTTTGGAACAATAGGCATTGCATCCTCATCTATCTCTAACAACTCCAGACAGTCATCATCATCCTCTTCAATTTTCCTTAGTTTGCCCTTGCCTTTGTCTCTTGTTGTCACAATCTGTAGTTAAAATATATAGAACATAAGATGAGGAACAATGGAACATACCATTGTATATTTTAGAACATACAAACGCAATACATATTATAAGAACATAATATTAAATAACTTAATTAAGTTAATTTATATATTAGAACATAAGGTCTTATTGTGTTTTTAAATTCTTAAATCATGTTCTAAATAATTTTCTCATATGTTCTAATTCAGTTGACACATGTTCTAATTATTCAGTCTCGTGCTCTTATTATTTTTAATATGGTCTTATTCAGTTTACACGTGTTCTAACTAATGAGTCTTGTGTTCTAATTACTTTTAATATGTTTTAAATTGTTTTTTCCCTTTCCTCAACCATTTTTTTCTGGGTTCTAGTTTATTATCATGATTCTCAAATAGTTCAATAGTTTAAAATTTACCTGGAATTGCTCTCTTTTTCTCTTGTTCAATGGCTTTTCTTCCTCTTCCCTGTTTGCTTCCTTTTCCTTCTTTGTTCTTTTCTTTGGTGGTTGTGTTCTTGAAACCTTGAATTGACTTAGCAATGTATCATCATCTGTTTCTCCGGGTTCCTCTTCTACTGGATCTTTTACTGCATCTGTCGTCATCAATTTCACTCCCCAAAGTGGTTGCAATCTTGTCTTTGCCGCCACAAATTTTCTTATCATTCTTTTCGGTGCAGAGGCATAAAACTCATCTTTGTTAATGATTTCAATTTGTTCATCAACCTTCTGTCTGTTAAACAGTAAAAATTAATGAAGTAAAATATACATGAGAACCTATCATTATCCCATTAGAACATTAGATTAAATCACATTAGAACATCACATTCACATAATTGTATCATGAAAATTAACTTTTAGAAAATTTCAAAAACAGTAGAACATTCAAAATATGATTTATAATGCTTAAAAAGAAATTTCATTTATAACATTAGAACAATAAGTTATCTATTACAACAGAAAGTGTAATTTTGGTCGAACATACCGAGTAGGTGACTCCGGCTTTTCAGATTCATCCTCATCACCGCCAGTCTTCTCATCCCCTTCTCCGTCAGTGTTCTCATCTTCATCACTGACATTGTTCTCATCCTCATCATCTTCCTCTGCCACATAACCTTTTTTCTCCCCTGGACAAAGGGTTGATTTCTTTACATTCTCCCACCTGTTAAAAAATGAAAAGAAGTTATTCATTTATTATAATTTAAGCAATTAACTAAAATATAATGTTTCATATATATTTCATAACATACCCAGTAGATGATCTCGGATTTTCTCTCTCATTGTCTTCATTCCTTTTCTCATCATCATCATCATCAGTTTCTTCATTATCAGTTGTCACAATTACTTCTTTCTGGTTATTTGCATGTGATTTTTCATCCTCATTTTTTTTCTTGGATCCATCCCTAACACATATTTATTAGATATATAATTAGAGTTTTAGATCATAAAAATATTTAAAATTAAAATAAGAGGTAAAGTTTTTGGATCATTGACTTATTTTGAATCAGGATTTTTCAACGATGCAGCAATGACCATTTGTATTGCAATTTCTAACTCATCTGAGTTTTCTTAAATTATTATTTTTGTTCTGGAAGATGATGCTTCTTTTAAATGAGTTGTAATAGGTGGCAACATGGAGGATCTATCATATTTCTTCTCTTCTTTGTTTTCCTCTGTTTTCTCTGGCTCGATTTTAACATTTTCTTTTTTTGTTGATGTGGTCTAGGGCACATCGATCTTTTCAGGCTCATTTGGGTTCTCTTCTAGCTTTTCAGGACTTTTAATCTCTTTCGATTTGTTCAACTTTTCAGCTTCATTCCTAATAAATTTTACAACATATTGCAGACTTAATTAGGACACACAAACAGGTAATTAAAATATAGACATATGCAATCAGAACATAGGATAGATTTATAATTTCACATTCCAAAACAATTCTTTTTCCAAATTTCCTCGTCCACAGTTGGACTACCAAATGTGATTGTGTTTTTTTTTTTTTGTTTCGGCACCATTCTTCTCTGTTTTTTCTTTGTTTTCAATTTTAGAACATATTAATATACTACTTATATTATGCATATTTATATTTTAGAACATGCATCATAACATTGGAATATTTCATGTATAACATTAGAACATGTATTATAATATTAAAACATGTTTATAACAATATTTAGAACATCCTCATCATCCGAAAGGATGAGTTAGGTTTTCCCTTTCAAAGGGGTTAACCTGGTTTTTTTTCCTTATCAAAAAAAAAAAAAAAACAATATTTAGAACATACAGTAGATGTAATCCCCCGTAAATTTATAAATTTTATTAATATATTTTAACGTATATTATTTATATTTAAATAGAATTTATGAATTTTAGTAATAAATATATATAATTAACGTATAATTATTTTATTTACGTTTTAAATATTTTAACGATTTATGAAATTAAAAGTAATTTTAGAATTTTACGTTGAAACGAATTCGAATTACGAAAACGCGTTCGATTGAATTTGGATAATCAATCCTAACTATTTTTGGATTCAAACAACATCCATTCCGATCCTAGCCCAAGTTTGCAAAGCCCAATAAAGAAACCCAAACAAAATTACCCATACCTCCACTCTCCTTCACTTTCACGTAAAAACAAAAAGAAACAAAACCCTCCTTCTCTCCTACAGCAACCACGTGAACCATCAAACCCTCAAGCCTTGCTGCCGTCCTCGCCGCCGCCGCCACCGCCGGCGTTTCCCCTCCGTCGTCCGCCTGTACCGCCGGTAACTCCTTCACCTTCCCTTTTCTCTTTCGTCCTTCTCCTTTGGTTTCAGTTTTGTTCCTTCCCCTTAATCATTGTTGTTCGTTCAGCCACACACAACCACCGCGAGTTTTCCTCGCCACCAGCAGCCGCCGCGAACCTTACCATTGCTGGACCGCCTACTTGCAGGGTAGTCCTCTCCCTTTCCTATTTCGTTTTCTTGCTATTTTTCGTTCTCCTTTCTCGGCTGTATTTCTTGCTCTCCTCAATTGTGTTCCTGCTGTTGCACAGCCATCGCACGACCCAGCCACGTCGACGACAACCATCAACCCAGCCGCTGCCGCGCCGCTGTGCCCCGGACCGTCGGCCGCCCACTCTTCCTCTTCTTTTGGTTAATTCCTTTTAAACCCTAAGCTAATTTAATTATTTAATTACGTTTTATTAATTCAATTTATATTTTTCTTGAGTTAAGTTTATGATTTTATGATTTAATTACGAATTTAAGACTTACTTGTTTGCATAATTAAATTATCAAATTTCAGATTACATAATTCGATTGAAACAAGAATTTGAATTATTTAAGGCATGAATTTTAATGTTTTAATGGTTTTAAATCATGGTAGAATGAGTATGAATTATTGAAACTATTATTTTTATGTTCTAAGCATGATAAGTTGGTTTTGGGAAGTTTGTAAACGAATTTATATTGCTGAAAATTTAAGTATGATATTTGCAAAGAGTTTTCAACGAATTTCAATCTTTAATTCAATAATTGTTATGCTAGGAAATCAAATATTCAAGTTTTGTTATTGGAGAAAAGTTCTAAATATGTTTAGGATGTAGTTAGAATGTGTTAGTATAGTTGTGAATGATTAGAAGTTGATTGGGAATACTTGTTGGTTGTTTTAGGCGGAGAATTCTCTTTAGGCGACTTTTGAAAGTGTTAAAGTGGCCTATCAGTTTGTTTACACAAGGCACGTACATACCTGTGTGCTTGGAATGTGTGCTAATTGTTGAAACCATGTTGAATTATTGATGAACTTGGTTATGTTAATGTTGTTGATGAACTTAGTCAGGTTGAAATTTCGTGTTTGATACTGTTGGATGAACATATTAAACCTTTATTGCATTTTGAGAATTATAACATGTTAGTATGGAAGATTGATGCAAACATGTTTGATTGGGAACACTAGATTATTTAGTATTTAATTCAGATCAGTTAATTATTGTTCCCTTTTTAGCTTTTCACTACTTTATGAGGGCGGAGGACCTTATTTAGTAAGTTGAAACCTTATACCCATATTCAGGGGTTGATCAGTATTAAAGAAAAGATTGGAGTTAATTGGAATGAGTCTTGTTTGATGCCTTTGTGATCACTTACTCAATTCCAAGATAAAAACAGTTATAAATAAATGTGAGTTGCATGCCTTATGTGATTGTTGAGTCATAACAGGGTGTCAATTTGTAAATCATGTAAAGTGAAACTGAGTAGCAATAGCTTTAGACTGTGCACGTCTAAAGTGACGGACAAACAGGAGTTGGGGTTCATGGTGGTAGCCCATGGCCTTTCATTCGGACCGGATTGATCACCGCGTCCTATTTTCAGTCAAATGTTCCTCGATATCGCAGGTCACTGAGGTTACGGAGTCGCGCCCGTACCTCGCCTAGCTAGAAAACTCGGTCCATTGCCTATTTCAATTAAAATAATATTATTGCTATAAAAGTCTAGTCCAGTCTAGCCTAGTCTAGTTAAGTATGGTCGTCAGATTATCATGCTTTGTCTGCCCTTATTTATGTTCATTAGTATCATGTTATGATTGATCGTTTAATAGAATCATGTTAGGATTATTATTGATTTAGTATGTAGTACTCAGCTTTGCTGATTACGTGCTTTTGCTTGTGCATGTTGATCATGGCTATGCCTTATTGATCCTGTGATGACCCAATCTTTGGTGAGCAGTCTCTAAGGATCAATAAGCATTGTCCATCTGCAGGTTTGAAGATGTTGCATCATTGGGATCGGGAATAGAGAGCTTGTATTTAGTTTTGGTTTGCTAAGTTAACTTGGGTTTGTTAATTGGGACTTTAAACTTGTCGTACTATTTATATTTCCTTATTTTCGTTGGATGATTTTTGGGAGTAAACCTGTAATCGATTATTTATAAACCTAAAGTTAGTTTTATGTTTTCCGCTGCAAAATTCTGAATAAGCCGTTACGTTTTCACACGGGCGATAATGCCTTGATAATTCTCTACGTTTTATATTAAAATGTTGTTTTAGAAAAGAGAGAATTGTCGGGGTGTTACAGTAGATTATTAGAATATATTTGTATCGTATTGTAAACCATTAGAACATGGCAAAAAACATTACATCATGGTCAAAAACAGTAAAACATGTCTTAATAACATTAGAATATGTCTTATTAGCATTAGAACATTCTTAAAGTATTTACACTAATATAAACCTGGTCCACGCTAACTTAGCGTGGACCAGGGCAACGGAGTAATTTGTATGGGAAAATATGTAACTGTCATGTGACAGTTATTTTGTGATTTTAAATAGTAACTATATGCATATTATAGTAACTATGTGTTTTAAAGTGTTACTATGTGTTTTGTAGAGTTTAAATGTGATTTGTGTCTAGCCCACTTTATATACGTTTTAAACTTTTTTTATTTTATTAAATTTCAGATCTGCATTCTGTTCATTTCTCTTTCATTTCTCTCTCTTCATTTTCTCTCTATGCTATTCAAAATTTAGCCCAAATTTCTAGGTTTTGTTCGATTTTCTTCGTAATTATCTTACAATTCTTACAATTGGATCTATTAGATGAGGAAAAATTGGAGGAAGTAGTAGATCAAGAAGGAGGTTCGTCGTTGCCGAAATTGAATCGGAGAATTTGCGCTCGTCTACAAATCTTCGCAAGAATTTTTAGAGATCTACAAATCTTCGCAAGAATTTTTAGAGATCACATTTCGGTTTGTTGTTTTTTAAAGAATTTTAAGTCTATTTTTATTTAAAATTGAAAAAAATTGTTGTTTTGGAGAAATTAGTGTTTGTGTTTTTCCGAAATATCGTTTTCACTTTGCGAATTCGATTAGTGACTTCACGGTTTTAAATAGTAACTGTATGAGTAATACAGTAACTATGTGGTTTAAAGAGGCACTATGTAATTTTAATGGTTACTATATGCGTACAATAGTTACTAATTATTTTAATGGTTACTATATGTGTACAATAGTTACTATATGTGTACAATAGTTACTATATGTGTACAATGGTTATTATTTTGTTGAGTGATTTTAAATGATTGTTGTTTTGTTGAAATTAAGGTTAGTGTTTCACATAGTTAATAGTTAGTTAATAAATGATATAGTTACCTTTGATTTATGTTGCAAAATAGTGTTTTTAATAGTCACTGGAATGTTCGTTGTGTTTATGTTAGTAGTAGTTTTTAGAGCTAGTAACTATATTTTTTAAAAAGTTACTATAACTTTAAAACAGTAACTATGTGTTTAAAATAGTTACTGTATTTTTTAGAAAGTTATTATAAGTTTAAAACAGTAACTATGTGTTTAAGATAGTTATTATGTTAACAGTTTATAGTGACTTTTTGATAAATAATAGTTACTATACGATTATATTATGTACTATGTTATTTAGAGTATGTTTTTGTTCGTTTCTTAGATAGTGGCTATATGATTATAATGGTTACTATATGTGTACAATAGTTACTATATTATAATAATAGTTCCTATATGCATGTTTCATATAGTTACTATATGTTTTATATAGTTACTATATTTTTGAATTAGGTACTATGTTTATTTTTTTCATGATTTGTTACCATATATTTATTTTTTTCAATAGTATTTGTATGTTTTATATAGTTACTATATGTTTGAAATAGTTACTATTTTAATTTATTATGTTCTGTGCATGTTTTTGATGTTATTCTATATTTTTAGTGATAGAGTTACTATATTATTATCACACCAACTATGTCTGCAACTATGTGACTACATGACCATGGATAATATTTATAGGTATTAATTATATCTTGTATAATAGTAACTATATGTTTGATATAATTATTATGTATATTATAATGTTCTTTTTATGTTCTTTGTTGTCCTCTATGTTATTATTAATAAGAGTTACTATGTTATGATCACGTTAACTATATGATCATAACAATAACTATATATGCAACTCTGCTAATATATGACTATCATTAATATTAAAATATATACTATATCATGTATAATAGTAACTATATATGTTTTTAATAGTTACTATATTATCATTTTGTTCTTTTTATGTTTTTTTTGTCTCTATGTTATTAGTAATAAGAGTGACTATATTATTGTGACAGTAACTATATGACTATAACAATAACTATATCTGCAATTCTACGAATATCTTACCATCATTAATTATAAGAGTTACTGTATGATGCATAATAGAAACTATATGTTTTACACAGTTACTATGTTATTTTTTCACACTTAAATGTTAAATTATTAACTTAGTTTATATATTATTAATTCAGAAATACAAAGATGATTCATCTAGAATTGAAGTCGTGCGAAAAATAACTTCTGCAAGGAAAACAAAAGCAGGAGAAGAAGAAGAAGAAGAAAATTTTGACAACAATGAAAATCAAGGACGTGGTAGAGAAAAGAGAGGACGCGGACGTCGAAGGAGAGGACGTGTTGGTGTAAAGAAGGGACGTGGACGTGGCGATTAGTACTTTTTAGTTCAAAAACATTTGAGTTTAATGTGTCTTATTGAATAGATGTAAATAATTAGAATGTCGTAGCTAAAAACAACTAATCATGTAGTTAATGTTTTCTTAATTATTGTTCAAGAGTTATAATTACTCTTACTTTTGATATAGTTAGTCTTTTTTATTTCAGTAAATATATGAAATAATAGTAACTATAATCGAAAAAGTTAATATATGACCTCTAAAGCATCTATATTATATTGTTTATTTTAAAATATACTTCGTAGTAATATAATTGTTCTACAGTTAAAATTATTTTTCTATATGATTTAGTTACTCTTTAGATAAAATAGTTATTCTTATCGAAATGACTATATTATTATTTTTTCATAGTTACTATTATGAAGATATAGTTACTTTACAGAACATACAGTTACTCTTTGTATAAAATAGTTATTCTTATCGAAATGACTATATTATGAAGATATAGTTAATTTACAAAAATACCCTGGTCCACGCTAATTATAGCGTGGACCGGGTCCATACAAGTGGGATTGTTCTTAAAGACATGCTTAAAAACTTTCAAACATGGCCAAAACTTTATAACATTTTATCATTTGATCATCCACCTAAACAATAAAACATGTCTTATTAACTCTAAAACATGCTTAGAACATTAATTTAACATTAGAGCATGTTTAGAACATCAATTTAGCTCGAATTTATTATTTTAAATTGCATATAATTCGAAAATTCTTACGTTTTTGTACTATTTTCTTCTGTAGCAGCAGTATTAAGTTCTGAAACAACTGGATTATCATCCTTTTCAGTTTGGATGTGATCCTCCTTGCTGAAAACATTAGAACATATGCTCAAAAATATTAGAACATATGCTCTAATACATAGAACATCTTCTTTAAAAACTTATATCATGCACAAAAACAGTTATATGTGTCTTAATAACATTAGAACATGCTTAAAAATCTAAGAAGATGCTTAAAATCATTAGAACATGTCTTAATAACATTAGAACATGCTTAAGAACCTAAGCACATGCTTAAAATCATTATAACATGTCTTAATAACATTAGAACATGCTTAAAAACCTAAGAACATGCTTAAAATCATTAGAACATGTCTTAATAACATTAGAACATGCTTAAAATCATTAGAACATGCTTAAAAACCTAAGAACATGCTTAAAATCATTAGAACATGCTTAAAATCATTAGAACATGCTTAAAAACCTAAGAACATGCTTAAAATCATTAGAACATGTCTTAATAACATTAGGACATGCTTAAAATTTTTAGAACATGGGAAAATCTTTAGAACATCCTATTTCTAACATCAGCACTATCATTAAAACATTAAATCATGATTATTAACTATAGAACTTGCCTTAGAACATCATTTTAACATTAGAATATGCTTAGAACATCAATGTAACTCGAATTCATTATTGGAAACTCTAAATAATGTAGAAATTCTTACGTATTTGTATTATTTTCTTCTGTAGAAGTAGAATTTAGACTAGAATCATCTGGATTATCAACTTCATCACTTTGCATGTGCTCGATTTTGCTAAATATTTCAAAATTACACAAAAAATTAAAAAAATTAATTGAAATTGACAAAAAATATTTAAACTGTTTGAATTGGTTAAATTATCACTAACCTTGTGTTTTCGCAGATTTTTTCAGAAGCAATCGGTTCTTCGTCACCTCTATCCATCGAAGTTTAGTAGAATTCGCACTTCTAGGGATTTTTTTTCACGATTTTTTGAGCAAAACTTCTTGATTAAGCCTGGTTGAACTTTGAAGTATGATAATGAAGTGTTGTTTTTGCAAGAATTCGGCAGGAAATTGTTTAAATAGCGAAAAATTCCAACGATTTTCGGCTATTACAGTGAGTGAGTGGGAGGTTGAGGAGAGAGAAGGTGGTGAGAGAGGAAGTTAATGGGCCAAATGAGAGAGAAAGAGAGTTTATGTTTCCTTTTATAAGTTTGCTTGCTTATGTTTAATTAAGATTGTGCCATTATGACAGTTTCGCGAGATTAGATCGTGGCCATTGAATCTCATTTAATCATACGATTCAAAAGATATTCTTATTGATAGAGGTGTCCTTACTTAAGAGAGTATTCTCACCGGATCCCTCCCCATAATTTAAATTTGATTAAAACATATAACCGTGCTAAAAACTAATTTATCTCTATTTCCTAAGTTCGTGATATTTCTTACCGATTTAATTACATAATTGATGTTATTCGAACTATTCACGAATTTTCGATTTCCCTGGATACGCGAAGAAAAAGAACACACATGAAAATAAAAAAATAGAAAAGGGAGGAAAGAAGAACGGAACGGAAAGAACAAACAAACAAGGGCGGATGGGCCCCAAACTGGCAAGCTGTAAAAGAAACCGAGTGGACTCGTCAGCGCCACCGAGTTAAGGCGGCGCCTCCGAGTCAAGTAAGCGATTTTGGAGAAAGATGGATGCTAACGAACTGAAAAAAGGTCTTAAAATCGGAGGGGAGATAGAGAGAGTGAATGGGAAGGAACTGAGTTACACCGAGTTCGTGGCAAAGTACCTTGTCAAAAATCAACCTGTAGTTTTGACAGGTTTAATGGACGATTGGCAAGCTTGCGAAGATTGGGTTAATGATCAAGGAAAACCTAATCTCGTTTTCTTCTCTAATCACTTTGGAAAATCACAAGTTCAGGTTACCTACAATCCCCCTCCTATTTATTCATGTATTTGATTTGTGCAATTTGTGAAACTTATTTTGTACAGTTTGATGGTTATCACGATAGATTTTGAATCTGGTGCATTATGATTGTAGTCATTGTATTGGTTAATTTGAAAAAAAAAGTTTCACTTGAGCAATCTTTTAAGAATGTGTCCTACTTCGTATTATCTATGGAATGGCCTGAAATAGAAATGTGGCTTATTATTTAGGTATGGAATATGCAAGGAGTAATATATGGTTAAAGAGTGCAAAGAACTAGAGAAAAGTGAAATTGAGCCTTTTGGAAGTTGAAGTGATAATCATTGTTGTGAAACAGCTGAATGGTGTAAATGCATATGATTCATTATGCCTCATGAGTATTGAAGGTCTCAAACTTTTGATAAATGATGACTAATTAAGATTTTTAGTGTGTTTGTAGTTGTTATTAGATTACTATGATCAAACTAGATCTCACCATGTAGTTTTTTCTTTAATTGAAGAGAGACATGTGCAAACTAGGTATAGTCGCGCCTTTGACTAGTTCTTTTGCACCATGTTGATATAGGTATGTGAATAACTGCAACAGTGAGCCCGGATTAATGTTTTTTACCATGTTTACGCAGTAGTGCTCTAAGGATAGTTTATTTCCTTTGTTCTAATTCGAATTTGATGCTTGGATGTTGCTTGTCTGATTTCATGTAATGCATCACAGCTTGACTGTAGTTCCATTGAGAAATTCCCTTCACACTAACACTAACTCTAATCAATGTCCTTGATAAGAAGTTCCCTTCAACAAAATGTGACTTCTCTGCGCTTTAGAGTTCATGGTCATCACCATAAACCAAATGAGGCCATAATATATGATGTACCTTATGGTTCAGTATCAGGAGGTTTGACTTGTAGTTCAAGCTTACGTTGAATGTGTATTATACTATGACTAATCAAGTCCAATTTGCTACTTAACGGCATTTGACATTGTCCAATGATGATGCACCTCATGATTTGCAGGTTGCGGACTGTTATAATCAGGAATTCACTGATCAAAAAAGGGTAGAAATGTCGGTTTCTGAGTTCATTGAATACTGGTTTACACTAAATGGAGACAACAAGGAGGCTCATCACAATGTTTCAACTGACGGCCGTAGTGATAAGTCCTTTATGTATTTGAAGGACTGGCACTTCGTAAAGGTATATATTGGAATCAGGCCCTCATACTTTCCGTAATTAATTTACGGCTCTGATCTCTTTATTGTTTCTAATTTACTGTGTTTTCTATTTTAGATGGGGAAGGATACATTTTTGTTAGGTGATATTTTTCAGTTTAGAGAGTGAGAAACTTGTTTGTGTTGGTAAAGTAGTGTTGTAGTTTAAAATAGAGGCAGCAGAATTGCTCTTTTGTTCTTACTTATGCAAACAAATTGTTGCTACTGCTAAACAGGAGGCAGTTGTACACTGCTAAAATAAAGATAGTTTTCAGATATATTGTAGTACGTGTTTGTGGAAGTCTCTTCTATACATGATGAGAAAAATGGTGCACTCCGTTCTACGTAATGGAGGGAGTCACCATTTTGCACTAAAGCTTAAATTTGAAGTCTTTTCCTTCAGTTTTTAGGAGGCTAATGTCAATTAGCTTTATAATTAGTGGCTGAATTGATGAGGTTAATCAATGACAAGTATGTTATATTAATGCACATTTTAACGCCTTATCTTTCTGATTGACCCTGAATGATGCTTTAAGAGTTTTAGTATGGTATGACCTGCTACTCAAAAAGACATGTATGGCTCTTATCAATGACTCAATGACATTGACCTAAAAAGATTGTTCACATTGTTGTGCTAGGTGAGGTTTTTTCATATTTAACATTATGTTCACTTTTGATTCCATGAGTGAAAAACTTTGTTCCCAATTTTGTCCAGCGTGGTTGCTGTTTTATACATTCCCTCTTTCCTGTCGAAACTAGTAATTATCGTTCATCCAAGGCACATACTCCGTAATGATTTTGACTGAAGTCAACCTTGTTGGCAGGAATACCCTGAGTACAAGGCATATGAAACTCCGGTCTTTTTCAATGATGATTGGTTGAACTTGTACCTTGACGAGTATCACATGCATGATGATCCTGATTACCCGGAGAGGAATGAAATTAGTTGCTCTGACTACCGATTTGTTTACATGGGACCAAAAGGTTGGGGCTTCGGTGCAGTTACATCTACCTTGTAAGACAGTTTTCCTATTTTAGTGTACGTTACTGTGCAGCCCACAGATTCATAACTACTGAGCTTATTCCTCTTCATCCAGGTACATGGACTCCTTTGCATGCCGATGTTTTCAGGTCATACAGTTGGTCAGCTAATGTATGTGGGACAAAGTTATGGCTTTTTCTTCCTCCTGCTCAACATCACCTTGTGTTTGACAGGTACTATTGTTAGGTATGTTTAAGTAATACTTCGATGAGAACAATTACTAAATAGTTGGATCGTGATTGTGTAACTGGAGTAATGAACACATTTTATTACAGCAAGGTTTCACAAAAGGTAGATCTTTTTTGAGGTATCGAATGTGGACAAACTTACCCAATTTTGTGGAGCGGCTGTTCCAGAGGCGTGCCCCTTAATTTCCATGCCACACTGGGATAGCCTTACTGTTGTATCTATGCGCCTCTGTTAGTACTCCCCTTAACAGATCTTGAAAGCTATCTCTTTTAGTTAGACAGAGAACAACTGATGATTTTAGTTAGATAGAGAACAAGTGATGTTAGCAAATCATTGAAAATAAGATAATTTGTGTCATACTACTGTATATCTTGCTTCATGGCGTACTATGAGAAGTTGATTTTTATGAGAATTCTCATCTTATCTCTTTATGTGAATCACATATGAGAACTTTTATTTTTTCTAGTCTGTACCTGATATGAGATTTCTGCATAGCTTTCTTTTTCTGCACTGAAGGATCTTAATTTTATGAGATTTCAATTCTTGAGTAAAGTAAATACAGTTTACAACTTTACATATACTCTTATACAAAATGGGAGTGCTTTATCTGAATTATTCACTTGATCTTATCATGTCTGCTACTAGAATTGCTAACTCCTTTTTCTTTTAATGAATACAGGCATATGAAAAGTTCTGTGTATAATATCTTCGAGGATGTCAGTCAATCGAAGTTCCCTGGTTTTGAGAAGGTATCTTAAATCTGTTTGAGCTCCCTGGAAAATTTTCTGAAGCGTTCTTTGGGAATATATTTACCCTTGAATTTTTGGCACAGGCTATCTGGTTGGAATGTACCCAACAAAAGAATGAAATAATATTTGTTCCAAGTGGATGGTACCATCAAGTGCATAATCTGGTATGACAAAAGTTGTTGTGCTTTGTAAAGTTTAGCTTTTGAGTTTGTTTTGCTCCTTTGATGTATGTATCATCAAGTATTAGTAGTTGCTATTGTTATTAGGGAATCTGTCATTCAAGATATTATTTCTAGTTTATTGATCTTGGGGCAGGTAAACACATTAATTATTGCAACAGGTTGATGCAGACATGATGTATTAATGCTTAGATCTGAAATACTGATGATTTAGAAAACAATGAAGTTGAAAAAAACAAGATGACCAAAGAAGAAAATTGAAAGATTCCAAGGGCAGTGGTGACACCTCATATATTTGTGAAAAACCTGACTTAATTTTATGTATTAAGAATTTAAGACTCTAACTTAGATCTCTTCTAGATTTCTTTTCCTCTGAATTATGATGCATTTGGGCTGCAACAATGTTGTTAATGACAGTGTCTACTTTGTAAAATTTTCAGGAAGATACAATATCTATCAATCATAATTGGTTCAATGCTTATAATCTTGACTGGGTGGTAAGTTAAATAGATGATGCCTTTCATTTGATAATTAGTGGGAAGAATGTCATACGACTATACGAGTGTTTTTGTTTTGTGTCGTGCAGTGGAATTTGCTTGAAGGGGACTACAATGAGGCTAAGGAGTTGATAGAAGACGTAAGGGACATATGTGATAATTTTGAGAGCCTCTGCCAGCGTAATCTTGCTGCTAATACAGGTAAGAGAGTTAAGGCAGCCTAGCATATATGCCAATACGAGTATGGAACGATCGACAAGCATCACATTTAACATGAGTACATGACATAGAGCAAGGAAAATTATTTGAAGTTAGCCCAGTATGACAAAGCTTATTAGAATGTGATATTCAAACATTATGAAACAAACTTTTGTGACATAATTGATTATAGGAAATTTTATATGTTCTCCTTAAAAAGTCAATTTTAGTAGGTTTCATTTTCTATACTGCTAAGTAGAGTATCATGGTGACTAGATAGTAATCTTTGATTACTTATGGTTAAGTATTGTTTAGGGATGCTACCAGAAGAATTCTAAGGGCTATTTTCTAAAGCTCTTTCATTTGCTTTATACTAGTAATTTGAAAATTCTATGTATTCTGATTTCTTTCAATGAGATTGGCTCCTTATACCCCTTTTTATTTGTTTTCTTTCAAACAGGCATGAACTTTGTTGATTTCTTCACCTTCATTGTACGCATTTCTATTGCCAACTTGCTCCATCTCTGCAATCATCTTGAAGACTGCAAAAATGATTCTGCGGCTTTATGTTCGTGGGCTGAGCATACTATATCAAATCTAATGTCTATTAGGAGAGTTGCTTTAAGAATGGAATCTACAAGCTTAGCAGAAGACAAGGGAGTCTTGTTGGATACCCAAAAGATCTGGAGGGACCCTTCTTTTATACAACTATACTCTGCTCTGAACAGAATATTTAAAAAACTTCATGGAGAATGCAGTCATTACTATGAAGGTGGGGACGCCCTACGGAGTGGTATCAAACATGAAGATCTCTTCACTGCAATTGGGTCGATTGTTTCCAATTCAAGGAGCCTTATCAACTTAATTGACTTCATTCTAAAAGATTCTACTCTTTTGTTGGATAAATTACTGGTTGATGAGCTCAGAGAAGAAAAGTTAGCTTCTTCATAAATTTATTTACAATGTTCAGCTTGCAGCGATATTGCAATGGAAATTATTTAACAGAATTTTCAATGAAGATAACTTCTATACTTGCTAAAGGTCCCCTATTTGTACATCTTTGTCTTCTGATCGTAGAAAATTTGTCTAATTAGGCAACACAAGGTATGTGCCTCTAGTTGATGAACTGACTATAATACTGGTTTGATGTTCTGTGCTTCAATACCGTTTTATACATATTATTTTGTTTATTATGGCCTTGAGTAACACTGAGGTTGTCCAGCATGAATGTTGGATTCTGGAACTTCCTATCATGTACAAGTTCACCTATTCTTTCCATATGCTGCCTGCTCTTATTTAACAACTAACAATGTTAGTATGTTACCTAGTATTTGACCTCTTTTACGACATAGTAGTATGATATTTGATTGTCTACTCGGCTTCTCTGGATCTTTTACTGCTATGAATGTTTAGTGGAACATATCACTTCTTTCAGATTGTTTTACTGGGCGTATTTTCTTCTTTATTCTGTATCTTTATCCTCTGACTGAATCTATTTTGTTCAGGACATTATATGTTATAAATCCTTATAAATAGGTGCTGCATATTGCTTGATTAGTTACCATTTGTAGTGTCCAAATCTGGATAGCCCGTTCTGTGATACTGTCTGTTTATTGTTGATGAGAACTGAGAAGTCTCTGGTAGACTAGCCCAAAATCTGAATAACTTTATTTTAGTTCTGGAGGAAGAAAATTTCCCACTTAGAGAAGGAATTGTTCCTTAACTCCTTAAGTCGTAGGTAGTCCGTAGCACCTAGTTTAAGTGAGTAATGCTGCAATTTTTTATCCTAGTCTTGCATGTGATGCTCAGATGTGGAAGTAAGTTCCAGGTCGAGATGTGGATCAAAGAGTTACCCAATTTATTTCAAAGGTGTTTAGTCTGTTTTTTGTTCAATTTTATACGAAGTAATGTATTTGGCAAATTCCCAAAAGCGATTGCCTCGTATGGGATTCCTTTATCTACTTTATGGGTGATTTGTTACTCTTTGCGGGTCACCTTTTTTTTATTTTCTATGGTTAGTCTGAAACAGTCTCACCCAAGACTTACTCATTGTATGTTAGATGTTCGAGTGTTAGATACACCCACATAAATAGCTTTAATAAAAATAAACAGACTCGGGTAACAAAAAATCTTGCTATTGGCTTGTTTGCAAATTCCAGTTATAGAATGTTGGGTTTGTAGAGGTTCAATAGAAAATAGATTGTTATATTACCAGCAACTGGTGAACTTTGAAATTGCTTACTTCATGTTGTTTCTTCTTCCGTTTGACCTGTATAGGTATTATCATTCTTTGTTTTGAATTGTCAACTCATTACTTCATTGTCTACACCTGTACACTTGATCATCTCTTTTGTCACATTGATTGGTTACTCACTTGATACTATGTTCTTGAAACTTACACATGCAAGCCCTTGCATTGATGCATGGTGTGAGTTTCTTCAAAGATAGAACATCATGGGTTTCCTCAACTCTCTTTGCTTTGATAAAACTAGTATTGCTTGGTACATATATTAGTTCTCAACTTTGACCATTTGTTTATTACAATATCTTTATGAATTATCAAATCCATAAAATTGTAATCTTAAGATTTATGTCAGTGGTTTTAAAATTTTATCTAGTAATGATTTTTTATATTATCATTCAATAGATATTTTAATAAACAATGGTCAATGTTATGAGGTTTCGCCTCGAAATTCTAATATGATCTACTATTAAGTGACAAAGATCCAAAACAAGAACAGATTAATGGACTAACTGCATTTGAGAGCTATGTGAGATTGCACAGGGAAGAGATTACTGGAGTCTAACTGCATTTAGAAATTAATTTTTTATCTCAAGAAATATTCATATATGTAATAAATCTTTGATTAACTCGACTCATGATTATCTACTAACGCTAATTTATCTTTGATCAGGTGGTATGTGATATTCTTGGTTTCTGTTCAGTTCTTTATTCATCTAAATTTGTCCACAAATTACTCATTTTATATATGCAGTTAATTTAGTCATGCATGAGCAAGACATGTTCTAATTTCTTCTTCTTCCACAGTGAGCACATGCTAACCCTTGTGTTATGGTGATTTTAGGTCAGTTTCTTCCATTTTTCGATGTTTCAGGTTCTCCCTATTTCATTGACCTAGGTAAAACCAACATCTTCTTGCATTTGTTTTTTTAATTTGGTCCTTAATTAATCTTCCTGCCTCCTAATATTTAAATTTACCTGAAGTAGTTCTTATACTATTTGGAACACAAATTGTTTTTGTATGGTCAACTCCTTGTTAAGTTGACTAACTTGATCATCTATTTCCTCACATTCTAGTGATTTCATTAACTTTTATGTCATATTTTGGATTCTTGAAAGCTGTGTTTTATTGAGATGAGATGCTCTGCTGTTGGATTTAAACTAATCAAAGATGCACATGCATGCCCTTGCATTGTGTGAGTTTTTTTCATAAGTAGAAGTTTCCAATGGCTTGGTTTCTCTATCACTTGTGGACTTCAATGCATCATGGATTTCCTCAATTTTGGACTTTGCACTTTGGTAAATGTAGTTTTGTTTGTTGTAATGTATACTAGCAAGTTAGAAGTGTTCATATGATTTTTTATTTTTTTTATGATTTTAAGAACAGCAAGAATAATCAAGCCTTATAACATTTTGTAGGGTCTGCTATGTAATTCCTTTGTCATCAAAGAGGAAAGGAAAGCTGCAACTAAGTTTTAAAACTGCATGCTTGCTTTCTTCTTGATTTGTCACTTTGGCAAAAGTGAGACTACTCTTTTCTCTGCTATCAATTTTGTTGTTATGTTATTGTTTGTATGTAATGCTCTGTCATGTCTTAGTAAGTATTACTCCCTTTGTCCGGAAATAGTAGTCACGTATACTATTTTGGGGTGTACGATCATGTTTTTTTTAGTTCGAATAGATTAATGCTCAAATTTCCGTACGTATTCCCACGGATATGTGACTTTTATTTCCGAACAGAGAAAGTTAATTTTGTAGGAGATTGAAAATGAAAATTCGAGTAACTTCTGCGCAGCTTATATTAGGAAACAGTGCAGAGAAGAGGGGTTATTATAGACTACCTGCAATTTTAGTTTTTCTCTATAAAAGTAAATCTACCCTAATGTTAATGATAATTAACCAATAGTAGCACTTAATATGTGATTAGGTTCATTTCTTTATTCATTTAGGACTGCCTGTTGATACTTATGCCTTATTTCCTTGATGGGTCATATTCTTGTAGTCCAAGTTGAACAGGACATATTCAAAGTTTTCCTCCTGTAACAGACACATGCTAACCCTAGTGTTATGGTGATTCTAGGTTGGTTGCTCGGGCATTTGAAGTTTCGGGTTTTCTCCCGTTTCATGGACCTAGGTAAGATCGATATCCTCGTGTACTTCCTTCTTACACCAATCCCTGCCTTGGTCTTCCTATCTCCTAAGTATTAGCAAGTTATGTAGAATGAATAATAAAAAGTGATTTCAAAACAAGAGAAGGGACAACATTGGATACAACACAATGGACTAAATAATCTATCAACAACTTGTATTTTCTTAGATATACACACTGATCACATTGAATGATTCATTGTTGGAGAAGTAATAATCTACTAAGATATGAATACTTATAACCTAACCCAAATAAAGGCATGAGGGGAAAAAAAAAAAAAATCAAAAACACAATTCTCTCTTCTTTTTTTGTTTTTAAGGACACCTTACATTTCTTCCAGGTCCTCCATAATAGAAGTAATTACCCCATACATTATTTCTTCCTTGTCTTATATTGTAGCAATTAGGATGATCAGCCAGAAGTTTAAGATTTGACAAAGGAATCAAGTTATTATCCCAATCAACCAGTTGTAAATTACGAAAATATGCTGCTTTTGTGAACCCTTCATCTGCAAAATGACCACTACCCATCTGAGTAGATGTGTGGAAACCTGAAGATCTGCTGTTAACAATTTCTCCTCCAAACTGAATCATGTTTGCATGCATCCTTAAGTGACTAAACAAGAATGCCGGCCAATACCCAACTAGTTGCCCTGATCCGAGTTCAAGCCACCAGTGTCCATGCTTAGGGTCCTGCATACAATAAAAAGCCTCTCTTTAATTAGATTCATTCTCAAAAATGATAATTAATTCTTGCGAAAAAAAATAGTAACGTTGTTTGGATTTTATGATTGCATCTATTTCTTATCCGTTGTGCAGTGCTTTCAGAGAATATATAGTTGTGAAAACGACTCTGAAGATGCATAGTTGTGAAAATGACTCAGTACTTCTTCATGCTCCTAGTATCTGTCATTTCCTAGGGATTCTTGTCTTCTTCTTCCCTTGATTTTCTAGGTTCTAATTATTAAGCAAGTTGTTCAATGTTTAAACTTATACTGTTATACAGAATATATATTGCCTTATAGATAGGTAACCAACCACAAGCTATCCTAATCAAACCTGTATAACTTTAGACAATAGTTGACTTACTATGTACTTCTGCATAAGTAAATTTTGACTGAGTGAATCCAATATTACAATATTAAGAAGAAAGATGTTGAATTTTGGCTGCAGATTTTAGCAGTCAGGGTTAAATCAAGCTTATTGTCTAGCCAGATGAGATCCTGGTTTGTTTATTGCTTGGTCAACTAGTTTGACAATGCTGCTGCATTCTTTGCTATGAATGCTATGCCCCTCTAAATATTGACTTTAATATGAACCATAAATAAGTTTTGTTTCTTCTTCAAATCAGGACCTAAATATGTGTAGGCCACACTTGAATAAATGCTTATAACAACTATCAACTATCCTTCTTTAAGCGAGTTTTAACATCGCCACCATGTCACAAGTAGTCTTTCTCGGTAGAGTTTTTAGATAAAGGTATCATTAAAAATTAACTTACTAATTTTAGAAAGTGGCCGTTTGTTTTGAGAATTGGGATGAATTAAAATAGAAATGTGGCTTATTATTTCGATACAGTGGGACTAATAATTTGAAAGTTGATTTTTTTTATTTTTTTTATTTTTTTTGGAAACTAGAATAGTAGAATGTTCAAACTTGCCTTCCAAACTGTGATACTGATGTCAAATTGTCTACCCTTGAAGGATGATCTTGGTGAGATTGCTGCTCCAATTGCGATCTTGGAGTTCGTCTGAACAAAGCCCGAACACAGTAAGTTGTAGCATCCAGTAGCCTGGTATGCATCCGTCTATATAAAAACACAAACAAAAACGTTTGAATTAGTCACCATTGTATAAGATTGAATATGATGTGATTGGATACGAAATCTTAGTCATGGAAACAACAATTTAAGAAACATACCGTCCAATACGTGAAGAACCTAGGGTATTTATCACCATATAAAGCTGGATTTATCTGAGAAACATATTACAAAATTGATCAGTTTATTTAGTAATCAAAATTTCCTGATTAAGAACCTATAATATGAATGTTAATCTGATATACTTGCCTGCCAGCCTGCTTCAATCGTATTAAGATCATTGCCAAATGAACCAGAGATGACCCATACTTGAGACAAGCTAAATTCATATGCATCACTCACTTGAGGTGTCCAAACATTCATACTTGCTTTAGCACCATAAAACTGTTGCCCATTAACAAACGCCACCGCATGCTGTAAATACAGAAAAATCATGTATTAGGAATCCAGACATGCTTATTAATCATCACCTTCAAATGTTATGAATTGTATGAATTACTCCAATTTGTTAAGTTCTGTATTATATTGTTCTGTTTTGTGTTTTCGATATTCAGAAACTGTTAAACATTCACTAACCTCATGACCACTGCCGTCTGAGTCTCGCCTAACACCTCTTCTAGGCTTCCTTCCAAATCTTCCAAATTTACTAGCTCTCAGAAAATCCTCTTCTGTAGTTCTTCTGATTGGAATAGTTCCATTTGGACATGATTCTCCAGATTCAGCCCATTGTTGAACACTCTCTGTCACTTCATCAACAGGCTCAAAACCTTTCGGCCTATCTGGTGAATCCTGTGAAAGAAATATCAATACATTATTACATATCCTGAAACATTATGCTATATTGTTTCACTTGAAACCTTTGATTGTACAATCATTGTTCATTGTTTATTGTTTATTGTTATTGTTTATTACCAGTGGCTTTTGTCCCTTGAGTTCGGGATGGTCGAAAGCCGGTTGAAGATGAGACGGAACACAGTCTATCCAATCACCATCAGAACTCTGTTATAAGAAAACAAATAAACATATGATTAATTCATTCTCCATGCATGTATGATGTATCCCTTTTCTTTTCTTTTTTGGTTTAGGAAAAGGGGCTTGCCTTAATAGACTTGACTGCAGGCTTGTTGATTTTCTTAAGTTGAGCTCTGATCCTCCTTAATTTCTGCAGCTCATGTAACGGCCCGAACGTTTGGTTGCTCGGTAGCGAGAGCGCGGGACCAACAACGGAAGCGACAACTAGGAAGGAAACAACAAATTTGATAACGAACGAGGAACAACAACAACAACAACTACTACTACTACTACTACTTCTTGGAGCCATATAGGTATGAATTTCTGAAGTTTATACAATATCTCTTCTTTGTTTTTTTTGCTTGGAATGATTTGTGGGGTTTTTTGTATGTATTACTC
Organism: Spinacia oleracea; assembly: GCF_020520425.1. Lineage (NCBI taxonomy): Eukaryota > Viridiplantae > Streptophyta > Magnoliopsida > Caryophyllales > Amaranthaceae > Spinacia > Spinacia oleracea. The sequence goes on from NC_079491.1 coordinate 6,491,116, forward strand.
TTGTCTTCTGTGATGAACAACACTTGAGTAGTTGAGTATGTTTATTCTAGTATTTTGTCCTAGATAGGAAGGTTTTTATTCTATTACTTCCAAAAACAAAACAAAAAAATTAGAGGCATTCAAATGAAGGGCAGGGGGCTCAATCTTACTGCCTCACCATTTCCAATGATTTAGAAGGCACACTACTTCCCTCCATCCTCTCTAAGGCACATAAACAGACAGCTAAGCTCTTTGCCTTTAATAGATTCCTGTGTCTTGGTTTTTGATCTGACACACACTTTAGGTCCCCCAATCTTATTTAAAGCACACCATTTGGATAGTTGTGTTTTACTTAGTTTAACTTTAACCATAATGCGTTGACAGCTCCCAAAAAAAGTAGCTCCTTTTCTTAATCTGTATGTGTGAAATGAGTATGGGACGTGTTTAACCTTACCTACAAGTCTACGACTTACTAATAACGCTACTAATGACCGGGTTTGAGAAGGTTCAGATGTAAAAAAAATTACCTTACCAATCTAGGTCCGAGACTTTCTTGATGTGTGTATGTGTGAAATGAGTATGGGACGTGTTTAACCGTACCTACAGAAGTCTACAACTTACTAACAACGTTACTAATGGCCGGGTTTTGAGAAGGCTCAGATATAAACAATTTTACCTTAACAATCTAGGTCCGAGACTCTCTTTGTGTGATCGAGTATGTGTGAAATGAGTGGGGGGCGTGTTTAACCTTACCTACAAGTCTGCAACTTACTAACAACGCTACTAATTGTCGGGTTTGAAAAGGTTCAGATGTAAACAATTTTACCTTAACAAATCTAGGTCCGAGACTCTAAAGTCTAAACCTTTAGAGTTTGTGAGTTTGTATTACATTACTAGTTTGAATTACACTATCAACGCGAGAACTGATTCAATGACGGAGGAAGTAGATTATTTTCCATTTAGGGCCTAATTGTTACACCAGCTGTTGGCTAGGTAACAAAATTCTTTTGTCAGAAACTGGAGAAAGAATGGTCAATATCTTCTTGACGATGAATTAGATCAATGCTTTCTTTTCCTGTATTATTACTGCACTAAGTTGGAATTTTTGCTTCTTACTTTTTATAAAAACATTTTTTTTTGCCTAAAATGGTGAATAAATACTGACTGCATTTTCCTTCCACTAACCACACCTCTATGTTACCTGCTTTTTCAATCCCTGAACATTATTATGTCCTGTGAAACTATAGTACCATTATAATGTTGGTACCACAATGAAAGCTAGTGGTATTCCAGTGGGGTTTAAAGCATGCCTTGAATTTTCAAAAAAAAAATGGGCCATATATTATCTCAGATCATATCTAAATAATAATGATTTTGAAACCTTATAATTATCTTGCTTTTGAAGTTTCTTTAGACTCCTGTTTGTAAAAACTTTTAACTACTATTTAACCTTTGGAAATAATTACTAAATGAGCCTTATTGACATTTAATGACTAATTTCGGCGAATTATTTCATCATTAATATATGGAGTTCATAAAGGGCGGTGATGTAAACGGGATTCGATCCCTGGAGCCATGGGTGTCACCCTAAAAAAACGTTACTATCTTTTATGACATTATAATTTATATGTATCTCAATTATTTAGCAGAAATGTGCAGCATGTGTATGTTGCTTTTACCTATAAAAATTTATGTGCACAACAGCAGAGGCTCCCGTTTGTGTTTTCTAGATATGCAAACTATATTTGTGTTCTGTTTATTCCAGAAAATAGGTTTTGGTGAAACCCAAAAAATTCTGGACATTTTGAAATGCTAAAAGTGTTGTGAAATCATCCAAACATCACCATTCAGTTGCAGTTTATTAAGACAGTACTATAGGTCGTTTGGTATAACAAAAGGAAAGGAAAAGAAAGGAATGAGAGAAAAGAAAGAGTATGAAAAAGCACAATTGAAATTTCTAATTGATACTCCCTCCGTCCCGGAATACTCGACCCGGTTTGACCGGCACAGAGTTTAAGGGACTTGAATTGACTTATTTAATTTAATAGGTAGTAGTTGATAGTGGGGTATTATTTTATTGTAGTTAGTGGAAAATATGTAAAGGGGTGGGGTTGGGGGAGAGTAGGGATTGAATTTTTAATTATTTTTTGTATGGAGTAGGGGTAGGTGGGTTAATATGGGTGGAGTGAGAAATAATATAATATTGTTAGAATATTTCCATTTTTAGAAACAGGTCAAGTATTAAGGGACGGCCCGATAAGGAAAACAGGTCAAGTATTCCGGGACGGAGGGAGTACTAGTTTTCTTTCGGCAAGTCAAGCATGTGCTCTTCAAAGGGTACCTGTTTGTCAGTTTGTCACTATCGTAGGTTTGATGTACAATTTTAACTAACTCAAAAATACCTTATACTAAGTGTACCTTACTCCGTATATATCATTGTTTTCCTATAGAGAGAATCAAGCTCCTAGTTGATTTTGGGGATCAATTAATGTCTTACTACACATGTTACCGGGATTTGGATACCCATATCGGACATGGATACATGTCCAAGTATCCGACACAGCTATTTTGTGAAAAAAATCATGATTGTCCAAATTGAAATGTCGAAGTGTCCATACCTAAGTTGCACGGACATGGGACACGGATACGGAAAAACGGGAAAAACAAAGTTTGGTATCATAAGGTAATAAGCTCGGTTGTCTATGTTTCCGAGTGTCGGTGTGTCTGGCACGTTTTGGAAACGGTTAATTTATATTTTTGAAAGTGTCTGTGCATCATAGGTCCATACCCATGCCCGATTGTCGAGGATCCGTTTTAGGTGGTGGTACATACCTCTTGTAGTACTTTTTATAGTTAGGGTGCTACTTTAAGGGCTCGTAATGGTCAGAATAAACAAACTTTTACCGACCCTTAGGATTAACCTTTTATCCCTCTATCCATAACGTGTTATACTCTGTTTTTTACCCCGTCCCCAACAGCCCGACCCGGTGCAACCTAAATGTTATATAGTACATCAAATCGGGTCTTATTTTTCAAGGCGGCCCTCGATTACTCGACACATTTGGGTCACCCGGCAATATCATATGACCTCCCTCTAGAAATAAGAAACAGAAATAAAGTGTGGTGTGGTGTAGTAAGAGAGTGAATGCACTACTACTACTGCCATTACATCAAAACCGTTGTACACGCTCAATCTGGGATTTTGGCCCCACTACCATTCCCACCAAAATTATGGGCATTTGCTCCTGAATTCTGATGGAAAATAACTTGAATGGTTTGTATTCTGAGTCATTTATTGCTGTCCTGCACTTAATTTATTGTACAATCTCCAGCTACTTGTTCAATTTTACTGAATGAAAGGGCAGACTCAATGTTTCCTTATTGGTTCTTTTATGCACCTCCCATTCTGTTGTGCCATTTGGGTTGATTTCTATGACAATATGTTTCACATTTTTTGGCCATGTTTAATGGTTTAAATCGAATTTGGTTATGAGGAAATTGATTTTGGTATTCCCATTGATTGATTTAGGCACACCCAATAATTGATTCCCCTTTGTGACTTTGTAAGTGGAGTACAGAAAACTGTGTTCTCATAATGGGTGTGCCAAAATCATTTCCTTAGTTTCGATCATATTCAAGTCTACTTTAGTTGATTATGCTTATATACTTATATTTGGTTCGGTTTCAGCTTAACTTAAGTTTATTTGGATAACGTCATTTTGGGCGTATTTTGGTTGGTAAAAGGTCATAACACAATTCTATTTACCTTAACCATGCAACTATGCAAGTCACTTCAAATTGGATAGAGTCAATTTTGATTCTTGTCAAAATCGGATTATCTTATTTTAGGTACAAATCCGAGTTTAAGTCGAATATTAATCAAATATGGGTCGGTTTTATCAAGTCTAGTCTTCTGCGACCGAGGTGAGTGATGAGTGTCATCCACTCATCCCCTATATGCACATAGATTCTACATTATAGAGGGGTGTGAATGAGTAGCATATTTGAAATCTGTGATACATATGATTTGAATGATGATAGATTGATTCTACATTTATAACTACATGCGCAAACATGGTTTTTGGGGGCAGCAAGTTATGGACACTAACATAATATTTGGTTAACCTTTTTAGGGTTTTTGGGCAGGGCTTTGCTTCCCACTTCTTTACATCCTTATTTATTTATATTTAATATTTATAATTATAAGGTCACTTCTTTTCACAAAGAAAGATAGACCCACCATACATTCCCCACTATCCCTGAAGAATATAAAAAAATGAAAAAAAAAATGTTGATAAATTAGAATATGTATTGGCCCACATTAGGGAAAAAGTTTATTATCCCAGTTATTAAAGCATGCCTGCCCTTTGTAAAGCTGGCTTTAGGAATATAGATTCTCAATGGAATTCAGCCTAATTTTTATAAATGATGATTTTTGTCTTGAACAATTGAAATTCAATGCTGACTGATCTTTCTTAAAGTTTGTAATTAACTAATTATAGAATTTGTTTATAATGATATCAAAGGGACGTGAGATAGTGTGGGTTTTACTGTTTTAGTCTTATTTAAACATGTTGAATGCTAGTAGGAAGTAAAAATTTAATGATGTGATATTTTTGTAAAAATAATATAACAGCAAAAAAATACAATAAAATGGTACATTTTTTAACGAAATGATACTCCTTTTAACGAAATGGTACTCTTTTAAATAAAATGACACTCTTTTTCTAAAAGAAATGGTACATTTTTTTAACGAAATGGCCATGTGATGTGTTTGCTTACACATTACAGCATGTCGTTGCGCCAACCTCAAGCTAGGAGCTAGGGAATAGAGGTGCCAATCAAGCAGGTTAAGATCGAGTTTGGGTTGCTTAGGGTGTGGTTATTGGCTGTTTTGAAGGGAGTTTCATGCAAGACTGAAGTATTTGGTAAAGAAATTCATGTAAGTCTGGAAGTGGGTTTTGAATTTAGGAATTCCATCCGAGACTTTGTTATTGAGACATTTTATGTGGGAATGACAATGTGAATTATATATTTCTCCTATCCAATAGTCATGCTATTCCAACTTGAATCGAGTCTTGAGCTTTTTCAATATTAAATTTTAAGTTCAACTACCATAAAACTCAATTTGAGTTCGAAAATTATAGCTACTTGCCTACTTCTATGTTGTACGTAGTATGTACTACTTATGTGCTAATGTTTGTGAGTTTCTCACAAATACGAAGTATAGTTTTAAGTTGTACTTTTTGAATAGTTCACAAATCATGTAAACTCATGAGAATTATACATTCCTAGGAAATAGAATATCATGGTATTGTTTTTTGGTAGAAATGTGGGAAATCACGGTACATAGAAAGTGTCATTTCCCTCAAAATGAAAGAAGTTATTTACCTAATTTTTTCCAGATAATTAGAACTTTTCGTGTTCATCTAAATAATATTTCCTCATTAAAAAAAATCTTACTAGAAAGTTTTACTTCTTATGTTCAACTAAACGATTACTAAATTTCTCGGGCTGTTCTTAATCTAGATTTTTTTGTCGGTTAATGTGTATGAGGTCTTGATAAGCCATAACCATAAGATGTATGTAATTAGAATAAAGTGTGACCGACGAAAAGATATGGGCACCAAAGTATCAATTCAATTCTAATCCATAGTTGCTTTTTGAAGGAAGTCAATTTCTTCTTGAAGAGAAAAAATAAGCTTTGAATCAGGTCTTTTTCTTTTCTTCTTTTTCTTGCCACTTGGAATGTGACTCAAGCATTGTTGTGTATTTGCACTTTCTAATCATAAAACGTCAATTTGAAGCTTGTATTCTTCGATAAGTAACTATCTATGGAACTTGTATTTATTGGAAGGCAGAAGAAGGCTCCTTTCTTTATGACCATTGTGTTGAATTGTTGATAATATTAATAGAATAATAGGCATGAAATGTATACATCACCTAAGTTCCTAACATAGAGTTTGACTCACCAACATAGAGTTGGCTCAAGTGGTAAGCAGCTTAATACCGCTTAAGGGAGGTCTCGCTCTCGGGTTCGAGCCTTGCCGTATGCAAAAACTCTTGTTGGGAGACTCACCCACCATAAGCAAGGTGTGCGACACGGGTCGGATCCGGATGTAGTCGGAGAGTTTGATCAAGTAGTAAGCAGTTTGACCTCTCTTAAGGAAGGTCTCGGGACCCACTCACCATAAACAAGATGTGCAACTCGGGTTGAATCTGAATGTAGTCAGATTTAAGTTCTAGTGATTCAGGCGTGCTATGCGTTAAAAAAAAATGGTATACATCCAGAACCTTATATTGATGGACTAACTAGTAATTATACCTCCTCTACCCGAAACAAGTAGTTACATATATTAAATTAGATATTCGGAAAATATGATATATCCTTAATTTGCGATAGGAAATAGTAAAATAAACTTTATACTCCGTAAGTAATTGTTTTTGGTCTGAATGAGCCACAAGGATATTACAAAATATAAATTAAAATGGGAGAAGAGAGAGGAGGAATTTTGTACTTGTGAATCCATCGTACACATGTTATCAGTGTTTATCACTGTGCCGATCTCATTTGTTGAAATAAGCATAATTGTACATATCATTCCATTTTATTATTGAGAAATTAGTACTCTATAGGGCTAGTTCATTTATACGTAGGAGTGTTATTTTTCTACTCAACCTCACTTATGACTAACCCCACATTCTGTGATGGATAAGATGAGGGGAAAGGAAAGGAGCCACCAAACCACCCTATTATATGTGAATTCAGAAGCAAGCGCCACAAGTTTTTAAATAATGCACCTTTTTCCTTTATTAATAATTAATTAATATGGTCTAATTCCACAGCATATGATAAAGTTTTCCTTTTTCCTGCTTGATATTGATTGAGACAGAAACAAACAACACCTCCAAATCATAAACAGATCACAATCACCTTGGTTTTCTATTATCATACTTCATTTCCCTAGCAAAATAGTGTTGTATTGTGCTTAATTTCTTTAATTTTCAAGCTAGGGCACCTCAATAATCTATTGTGAATTGTGATTGATCCGAATTTAAGTCGGGTCAAGTCCCGGCTAGGGAAACTCTCTCCCGAGGGAACGAAATCAAAATATCTAATTGAGATGAGTTAAGGTGGAACAACTTCTTTACCAGCTGATCTATTACGTCTCAAGATGGTCGTTGGTCGGGCCGGGCCGGGCAGGCCCGAAAAAGAGCGACCCGACACGAGCACAGAGTCGTGGGCCAGGCCTGAGCCGCATTTTTTTTAAAAAGCACGACAAGGCACGACTTGACTCGACCCGGCATGACAAAGCACGCTAAATTTAGTGAAATAGGCTTAGGCACGACGGGCCGATCCAGCATTACACGACAGTCTGTGTGTCTGGGCCGGGTCTTGAACTTTTCAGCCCGGCCCGGGACAATGGAGAGTGGGCCCGGTCCGTTTAAGCCCACGGCGATCTTTAATTACGTCTAAGCATACGTCGGTTCAAAAAGCACTATACTACTAGCTAGTTGTGTAGTACTAGTAGAAAATAAGAAATGATTATTTAGTTGTATGATCACTATCTATGTCTCCATAGTCCTAGTATGAAGAAGATGGAGATAGTTCTGGATTGAGTGTGGGAAGCCATCAGCCATGTGATATAACCAATAATGGGTTTTATAAAAATGATAAGAAAAGTTGAAGGCTGTTGGTTGCCATAGGCTTTACAAAAAGCTCCACTAAAAGGAATGGCCTTCAGCAAAGTATGAACTATTAGCTGCAAAGGAAATTATCAGTGTACAGGACAAAACTGCTCAATTTAATTAGAGAAGATTCTCTTGGTTCTCAAGGTCAAAAGTTTTGTAAAGCACCATTACCTTTAGATTCTAGTTTGTATCAAATCATTCCATCATCCAGATATGTTCGGTAAAACTAGTTGTTGGTAGTAATGTTATTCGATAAGTAATGTATATGGCTAACTACATACTCGAAACCCATCAAATCCAATAATTGTCGGCCTTTACATCTCCATTTTAATCAAAAGATATACGGAGTACATTGGAGTATCCTTTCTCTTGACCCCGTCCCCCGTCCATTGTATATTATGATGAAATATTCGAGTCACGTCATGGTCACAAGTCACAACTAACAAGTTGTGACTTGTGAGTTGTGGTTGCTACAGTCTTCAAACACAAATTTCATTCTTTTGTAGGAAAACTTATGCTAATTCTAGATAAAGTTTAATGTCATAGGAAGTTCTAATTTAAGCATAACATACTTGAGAAAGACAAAGAAAAGGACTGAAAAATGCATCAAAAATTATAGAAAATATTGTCAATTTTGTGCAATGTTCACTCTAATCTTGTCTAATTAAACATATTGCTTTGAAAGTTGATTACTAAATCTTAATTACCCCACTCTTATGATGCCACCTAAAGTTAAAGCAAAATCTTGTGAAATTTCATGTTAGGGTGGAAAAATTATACACAATTTTGTAATCTTGCCATAATGTTTTAGTTTTTTTATCTGAAAAAACAATTTCTTGATAGAATCCAAAGTTGATTTTGTGATAAAAACATTAGAGCAAGAAACAGTTCATCTTTTTTTGTTTTATCCTTTTGACTTATCACCCCCAGAAGTTTTGTCCTGAGGAAATAATCCACTTCCATACACACCAACACCAATTCAGTTCCTGAAAAACCAAAAATGTCAAGACAAAATTCAAGAACAAGATCAGGAGACTTTCCTAATTACAATGGGATTGTTAGAAGGATGATAAATCTACCAAGAAATATTATGGAAGGATTTTCAAGGGCAATGGGACAAGGTATTGATTTAATGAACAGAGTAGAAAGAAGAAACCAAGAATTCCTCCCTGCACCACCACCTCCACCACCACCACCAGTACTACCACAGCCTCACTTCCCATCATTCCCACCCCAGTACGAGCCAAACACCGCGTTGATCAACGATGAATGGGGATTTTTGAACAACTTTGAGCAGAATTATGGTGTAACACATCCATTTTTTTATGCTTGTAGGTTCATTCAAGCATTAAAGATTGCCCAAGATGAGAAAAAACTTGTGTTCTTATACTTACATTCTACTAATCATCCTTTTACTGCAGAGTTTTGCAGACAGACTTTGTGTTCAGAGATTGTAGTTCAGTTCATTGATGCTAATTTTGTCAGTTGGGGTGCAATTTCTGATAGAGGAGAGGGTTTGCAGATGGGTGGTGTTTTAAGGCCAGCTAGTTTTCCATTTTCTGCTGTTATTGCTCCTGCTTCTGGTGATAATATCTCTGTTCTGCAACAGGTTAGGGTTTTTTACTGTTTTTTTTGCTGAAGTATTAGTTTTTATTATTTCTTGATGCCCCTTTTCACAGAATCTAAGAAAAATTATAAAAGAATTTGGGTGGAGGTTGTTGCACATGCTCACCATATTATCTCCATTGCTGAATTATGAAAAATTTGGGTGGAGAAATGAAAATAGGCAGGGTGCTATAATTATTGGGGAAGAATTGTTGTTTGAACAGTACTTTTAATGATTAATATTATCTCCATTGCTGAATATTTAATCCTTTGCAGCTTTATGAGTGTATCTGTAGTCTGTTAGAGGTTAAAGAATTAAGGGTAGATGTACTTGATTTATCTTAGTAAAGGGTGAACAAGAGAAAACTCTGGGTACCCGGTTTCAGAACCAGAAACTGTTTAGGATTCTTGCTGTTGATGTTTGCTGGATGTTATATTGAACTTTAACCAAATTAAAAGGGACTCTTTGATTTGAATTTTAATTTTCCATTTGGTAAACTCTTAAATCTTAATGTTAATGTATTTGATTTAGCAAACAAATCATTGTAATATAACTATCTAAGTAACTACAGTAAGTAAGTGTAGTCCTTAAGAAATTATACTGATCTTTTGTTCATTTCTTTCGCGTAATACCTAAATGTTTTAGATTGAAGGACCAGTTTCCCCAGAAGAACTACTAGAAATACTACAAAGAACATTGGAAGAACAAGGGGTTGCCTTTAGCAATACAAGAACCGAAGATGAAGACAAGAAAAATGCAGATCGTCGATTGAGGGAAGAACAAGATGCTGCATACTTTGCATCCCTAACATTAGACCAGGTTTTTATTCTTTTCACATTTTACAAGAATACAATTCCTTTATGAATGGTGATCAATTTATTCAAATTCAAAACCCACCATAAAAAATGACACATTGATTATTCTTTTCTTTTTCGAAATTTTAGGAGAAAGAGAGGCTGGAGAATATACCTGCAGAAAGAACAGTTCAGAAACCAGAAACAATAACACAAGCATCAAACAGAGGATTGAGTGAATGGCCAAGACAAAATCCTACACCAGACAAAGCTGGTCATGTCAAAGAATCAGCTGCAATGAATAGAGAAAATCTGCACAAGGATAGTCCCAGTACAGCCAATAATACTCAGGTCACACAGGTAATTTGTTTTTTATCTGTCTCGGTACAATTTCTTTTTTTGGAGTAAATTTTAGTACGGAGTATATCGTTAAGGCAGTAATTTCGCTAATTATTTGGTAAAGTTTAGTGTGAGGCGGTCTCACATCAACTTATTGCAAAACCGGGGTTATTTTGTTACTATTATGTGGAGTAAATTTAAAATTTTAGTATCTCGCGGATAAGGTAGTGTGAGACGCTTTTATCTAAGACTTTTCTCTTAATTCAGTGATCTATTTTGTTAAGTACATTAACAGTGTGCAAGAAACATCCCCATGTTCTAGGCTTTTATCATCTGTAAATTAGTCTTGTTTTTACTTTTTGAAGTTAAACTTTGACTGCAATAATGCAAGTACTTGTGAATACAAATATAAATTTTTTTGCTAACATAACTTTGGCTATACAATTTGTGATAATTAACTCAGAATATTTACCATGAATTCTGGAAAGTTGTTTCAATTAGATACCACCAACATCTTAACAAACTTACAACCTGGTGGTAGCTAAATGAAACTCTTTCTTAAGTTAAATCTAGGTACCGCCTTGGCGCCATGGCACTATTGAATATGTCATAGGACTTCGCCTCCCCGTGTTCATAGGACACATAGCTACGTAATGTTTGTGAGTGGCTCAAACGTAGACTTGCGTAGCTGGGGTGGCTAACCTGTGACAGGTGTTGGTTCAGTAGGGTCATTTCTTCTTACCTAATTAAAAAAAAGTCATAGGACTCATGATACCTCGGTGGAATACTATTGAAACCAAATATGCTGATTGATAGTGAGATCAAACTGAGTATTTGATGTCTAATAACTGTTCAAAAAGTAGTCCTTTCCCCATTCATCTGTTGGATCAATGTGTTTTACATGCTAACTGTTGTTAACCTGATAGATTTTGTCTGTTAACCTGGTCTTTTTCGATGATATTTTTGGTAGATATTGGTAAGGTTTCCGAATGGAGAACGAAAGGAGCACAGTTTCTCAGCAACAGACAAAGTGCAGGCAATTTACTTCTACATAGATTCACTGGATTTACCAGGAGTTGAGAATTACAGGTTAATATCAAGCTTCCCAAGAAAAGTTTACGGTGCTGATCAGATGGACATGACTTTAGAGGATGCTGGTCTTCATCCTAGAGCTAGTTTGTTGTTGGACATTCTTTAGTTCATACTTCATATATAGCTTCCTGAAAAACATTTATCAGTTTAGTAAAATCTTTAGAATCTTTATGAAAAGTAAGTATTAATTTTTGTATGGACTACTTATTTGCAATCTTGCATGATACATTACAAATTTACAACTAATGTGGTGCCCAAAACCTGTATTCAAATCACGTCTACAGCATTTACTCTTCGTGCTCTTTCTACACTGAAAGAACGTTTAGACACATGCACCAATCTATCATGAATAGTTTATGAATAGTAAACAAGAACAAAAATTTGGGGGAAAACAGAAAAGTAGTTCATTAATATAGTGAAGGGGACAAAAATAGGGAGTAAAAACAAAAATATGCACGCTCGGTGGGACTCGAACCCACAATCCTTTGATTAGAAGTCAAATGCCTTATCCATTAGGCCACGAGCGCTTGTTGTTGATATTTTGCACTTTAACATATTAGTCTTTGACTCAACAGGGTAAAGCAAATACTCCGTACTACTCCTTGTACGAGTATATTTAATGATTGATATTTTTTTTTTTTTTTTTTTTTTTTTTTTGACATAGGCGATTGATATTGTTATACTCTAGACATAAATAATGATAGTCCATGTTTTTATTTTAGAAATATGTTTTTTCTAAATTAAAACATTTATGTTACATTTTGTATTATACGTTTTTTAATCATCATAGCATCGGGGTTTAAATAGCTACCCACCTATTGTAGGAGGGTCATTTTGTATTATACTTCGTATATTTTGTTTGGAGATAAATTTTATACTACATACTTCCCTTATTTATTTATTTTAGGTAAAATTGATACTAATAACCTATCTTTTATCCACCTTTTTATATTGGACCGAATTTTCAATTAACTCAATATAGTCCCACCTTTGCATACTTAATTTGAAAATAGACACTTGTGGAAAATAGAGAAAGTAATAGTTACATACGTACACATAATAATCACGAGAATGACTTAAAAAAACAATTAAAATATTGTAAGACGGGTGGGATAAAGTACGACATAAATAAATAAAATAATACAGGACGTTTATCCTAAATAGAGAAAGAAAAAAGTAATAGTTACACATAATTAATGATCACGAAAATGACTAAAAAATAACTAAAATATTGTAAGTCGGGGATGAAGCACGACAGAAGTAAATAAAATAATGTGGGACGTATATCTTAAATAGAGAAAGGGAAAACGCTCGATAATATGGGATGTATAATTGTAGATCCTAACTGAAGGAAGGAAAAAGTAATAATACACAATAATCACATAAATGACTAAAAAAACAACTACACATTGTAAGTTGGGTGGGCCAAAGCACGACAGAGATAAATTAAATAAAGTGGGACGTATATCCTAAATAGAGAAATTGTTAGTCAAATGGGTCTAAGCGACCCGACCTGAACACGACTTGAAACCGACCCAGAAATATTGGGTCTTTTCACCTTGAACATTTTGTGAATCGTAACCCGATTTTATATGAAACCGAACAACCTGAAAAGTGATGGGTCAATACCCGTCCTCACATGTTCTTTAATTAACAGACCGATTGAAAATCGTTGCAAAATTTGTAATAAATGAGATTATGGGGAAGTTTAAGCATAATAACACATGTTGATATTATTGTTATTGCGTGTAATATGTTTTTGGTTTGAATTAAACGTTATCTTACAGTTGAATTCGACTACAAACTTGTGTATGGAAATTTGTTAATTTTTCCACATATTTTTTATATTTTATAAGCAAGGCAATGAAAATCTAAAACGGAGTATGCGTTTTAAAATCTCTCAAGTCGTTCGGTCATCCGAACCCGAAAGAAAACGATTCAGACCCGAAAGTAATTTATTGTCCAACCCGTTGACAGGTCTATTTGGGTTAAAGCACGACAAAAAGAAATAAAATAATGTGGACGTATATCAGAAAGGGACAAAAAAATTGAAAAAGATTAAAAACACGCTCGGTGGGACTCGAACCCACAATCCTTTGATTAGAAGTCAAATGCCTTATCCATTAGGCCACGAGCGCTTGTTGTGATAAAGTTTCTGAAAATAGTTATTTGTTAGAATAGCGTTTTGAGAAAACAAAGTAAAGCAGTCTCCAAACTCCATAGTGATAACAGATAAGACACGATTCACGAGTGCTCCATTAAAACTATGTTAGACTCAACAGTCAACATCAACTCTATGGAGCAAACTTCATTGATAAATGATAATCACTCTGTACCCGTTTTTTTTTTTTACAACTACTCAGCGTAGTTCATACTGAATCATACATCATGTAACAAGATACAATTTTATTTTCAATATCTTCGAATAAAATAATAACGTATCTTGTCTTATGTCATTGTACGGAGCCGGACAAGGAATATTATTGTGGGTTTCAAATCGTGGGTTGAGTTTGGCTGCATTTTTGTGAATAAGGCATGCAAACACGGTCTATGTGTGGACTTAGGTCATGTCTGATCCTCCCTTTTGAAAACTTTAATAAAACACGACACATATTTATCCATTAAATTTATTTTGGGTGTGCCGACACCATATTGTAACTCGAAAAAATCATGCAATTCTCCTCATTTAACTGCAACTTATAATCTAATCAAGCCATCCTATCATGTCATATATAGGTCATAGTTGATGCAAAACTTCAAATTCTTTTTCTAGTCATGAAATCATGAAAGCTCCACTCAAAGTTGGAAAAAGGGGGAACATAATTTCTTAATATGTGCCCATTTTGATCCAATTTCAACTTGGTCTAATTTTGCTTTTATTGATCAAATAATCCAAAAAGAATATGATCAAAATCATTGCTACAAATATCAATTTGACCTCTACAGTTATTGATGGTACGTTAAATAATTCAATTTAGTCGATTTGAAAATCACTTTAAAAACAAAAGACTTTACAAAAGCATGACCAAAAGGATAATGGCCAAGTAATTATATTGTTCATGACCAAATTGATCAATCTTTTCATTGACGAGTAAAAGATGGGAAAAGGAAAAGATAATTTGTCTGTATTTCTGAATTATCAAAGTATTGGTTATCTATACTATTGTGTTTTTGTGATATTTGAATATAATCTAAGAACTATGGTATACATGCCCTGATTTTAACCATTAGATCAAAATCTGATTGGTAATTCTAACAATAAATATGAGTTGGTTTTAAATTACCAAACCAATCAAAGTAATGATTTTTTTTCACGTGATAGTGATCCTTAACATTATTTTCCTTGGGTGCATTATGTTCACCTTTTCTCCCTTATTATAGGAAAAATAAGTTAAAATAAATTTAACTTAGAAATAAAATAAGTTTATTTTTTTTGAGGGAAACATACGTTAAGGATCAAGTTCCGCCAAAGTTAAAATACTTTGGGGAAAAGAGTTCATACATACTAACTCAGAACTACCCTTAGTATCCCATCTCGCCACAAGATGAGCTACCGTATTCCCAACCCTTTTAATATGCGTAGACACAAAAACATTAAAACTCTTTGACAATTTGATGATATCGTCATAAATGTGGTAAATCGGTGAAGCACCCATTAACTAAAATAAGTTAAAATAAGTGAAAATCGTGTGAATATAACACAACCTAATTTAAAATTACATCAATTTTCCAATAGTTGAATTTTTTTATTTTCTTTTTTCCTGATTACACCCATTCTTAATGTCTTAATGCAAGCATTTATATTGATAACTTGAACTGTGAAATCAAGTTTGATTATCAAGAAACACTTTGTATATTGTATTTTTTGTGTGTAGAGAGACATAAATAGAAAATGATGAAAAAAGATATGATCTCAAAGCTTAAGAATCACTCCAAAAACTTTATCAAACTAAACAAGTTTTTAGTTAGTTGCATATGTACACGTGCCTTTATAGTACGTTAGGCGAATCAAGACATGTATTTTTTTTTTTTGAGGGAAATGTCAGGCGAACATTTTATTAAATTGAATCAAAATTTCTTACTCTATAGTCTATACGCAAAAAACCTTCAACGAATATCTAATATATATATAGGAGGCATATTTGCTGAAATATTAGAGCGCCACCTAGGATTACTAATGGCCAATGAAAAATAAGATTTCTAATTTATTTTTGAATTAAAAAAATCGATTGCCACATAATAATTAGGTGCCACGTAGATATTTTAATTAATTAATTACTAATATACTCCGTATACAACTCCATCTAAAATCAAACACTCTAATAATATAATTAAAAAATAAATCTAAAATAAAATTCATCCAAAATCAAATACTAATCTAAAATAAAATAAATAAAATTTAATTTAAAATCAAACATTAGTCCAATATTAGAGCGTCACATGGGAAATCTAATGGTTTCGGCCAATGAAAAATAAGAGTTCAAACTTAATTTTGAATTAAATAAGTCGAGTGCCATGTAGATAAATAATTAAGTGTCACGTAGATATTTTTATTAACTAATTATTTATATTACGCATATACAATTTCATCCAAAAACAAACACTGTCATAATTAAAAAAAATCTAAAATGAAATTCAATGCAAAATTAAAAGCTAATCTAATATATATATATATATATATATATATATATATATATATATATATATATATATATATAGGGGAGGGATCCGGTGAGAACACCTCCTTATGTAAGAACACTTCTTATGGTGAAAACACTTTTACACTCTCTATGTTCTATATTTATTCAACAATGTTCTAAATTTTCAAACTCATGTTCTAAATTTATTCAACGATGTTCTAAATTTATTCAAGCATGTTTTAATTTTATTCAACCATGTTCTAATTTTTTAACCTCATGTTCTAGATTAATTCAAGCATGTTCTAAAATTATTCAACCATGTTCTAAATTTTTAACCTCATGTTCTAGATTAATTCAAGCATGTTCTAAAATTATTCAACCATGTTCTAAATTTGTAAGCTCGTGTTCTAAATTTATTTAAGCATGTTCTAAATTTATTCAAGCATGTTCTAAATTTATTCAAACATGTTCTAAATTTATTCAACGATGTTCTAAATTTTCAAACTCATGTTCTAAATTTATTCAACCATGTTCTAAATTTTCAAACTCATGTTCTAAATTTATTCAACCATGTTCTAAACTTATTCAACCATGTTCTAAACTTATTTAACCATGTTCTAAATTTATTCAACCATGTTCTAAATTTTCAAACTCATGTTCTAAATTTTTAACCTCATGTTCTAGATTAATTCAAGCATGTTCTAAAATTATTCAACCATGTTCTAAATTTGTAAGCTCATGTTCTAAATTTATTCAAGCATGTTCTAAATTTATTCAACGTGTTCTAAATTTGTTCAACCATGTTCTAAATTTGTAAGCTCATGTTCTAAATTTATTCAAGCATGTTCTAAATTTATTCAAGCATGTTCTAAATTTATTCAACGATGTTCTAAATTTGTTCAACCATGTTCTAAATTTGTTCAACCATGTTCTAAATTTGTAAGCTCATGTTCTAAAATTATTTAATCATGTTCTAAATTTTTAAGCTCATGTTCTAAATTTATTCAAGCATGCTCTAAATTTATTCAAGCATGTTCTAAATTTATTCAACCATGTTCTAAATTTGTTCAACCATGTTCTCAATTTGTAAGCTCATGTTCTAAAATTATTTAATCATGTTCTAAATTTTTAAGCTCATGTTCTAAATTTATTCAAGCATGTTCTAAATTTATTCAACGATGTTCTAAATTTGTTCAACCATGTTCTAAATTTATTCAAGCATGTTCTAAGTTTATTCAAACATGTTATAAATTTATTATATGCTTTCCTAGCACAACATAAGCGGTATAAGTTAATTATCAAGAGGTTCAATCAAATTATAATGCGAATTGAAAAAGTAAATTAACCACATAAATCACTAAAATAAGTTATTAAAATTACAAAATTGATAACTAAAATCAAAATTCGGAATAATACATTTGAAACAAATCTAAGAAGATATTACAAAATTAAAATCAACCAAAATCTTTAAAATCTGTCCTCTTGAATTAATTCGGTCCATCTCCGCCGTCGCCTCTTAGTCTCTCTCCACCAGAAATCACAAGCACATCACCACAACCACAGATATATTACGCAGCCACCAAATTGAACTCGGTTTTAATTTTTGGAATTGAGAAATCAATTGAAATCGATTTTAATTGTTGAATTCAGATTTCGATAATCGATTGAGAATGCCGATTAAAATTCGATTTTGAAACCTCCTAACAATCAATTGAGATGTCAATTGAAAAATCGATTTCGAAAAATTAACAAATTGAATGAAACTGATTTTGAAATCGATTTTAACGAAGAATCGAATGAGAATTGCTGAATTGGAATTGTGTTTACCTGATTCGTACCTGATTCGTGAAACACAACCAGCGGCACCAGCATTTTTGGTTCGAGTTCAGGTTTCGCGATCGGCGATTTTGTTCGAATATCGGCGAACATCATCGAGCAACCACCGTCGGATGCTTCTGAGGTCGCCAGATAATTGATCGGAGGAAGGAGGAGGGACATCGACGGATGTTGGTGGCGGAACCGTTGAGAAGAAGCGGCGGCGAGAAGAGAGAAGCAACGACGAGAGGAGATCGCAATCGGCGGCGAGAAGAGAGCAGAAGCAACGATGAGAGGTAAGCAGCGGCGACGGTGACCGGATATCTACGACCGGCGGCGATTGAATTCAACGATTTAATTGTTGCGACTGGCGGCCGCGAAAGGAGAACATCGGCGGCGGAGAGAGGCAAGCAGTGGCGAGAGGAGAGAAGAATCGGCGACGAGAGGAGAGCAGCGACGGAGGCTAGCGGCGGCGGCGACGATCAGCAAGGAAGATCGTCGGTGGTGTTCGAATAGGAGAGAGAAAGGAATTGAAGAGAGAGAAGGGTGCCCGAAATAATGAAAAAAAAACGTGAAAAATAATTAAATTGGTTTATTTGTTTATAAAAATTACGAAAATGCCATTATAGAAAGTGTTCTCACCGTAAGGAAGTGTTCTCACGAGAGCCTTCCTCTCTCTCTCTCTCTCTCTCTCTCTCTCTCTCTCTCTCTCTCTCTCTCTCTCTCTCTATATATATATATATATATATATATATATATATATATATATATATATATATATATATATATATATATATATATACACTCCTATATATATATATAGGAGGCATATTTGCTGAATTATTAGAGCGTCACGTAGGATTACTAATGTTTTCGGCCAATGTAAAATAAGATTTCTAATTCATTTTGAATTAAAAAAATCAATTGACACGTAGATAATTAATTAGGTGCCACATAGATATTTTAATTACTTAATTACTAATGTATAGAACTCCATCTAAAATCAAACACTCTAATAATTAAAAAATAAATCTAAAATAAAATTCATCAAAAATCAAACACTAATCTAAAATAAAATAAATAAGATTCAATTTAAAACGCCACATAGGAAATTTAATGGTTTCTGCCAATGAAAAATAAGATTTCAAAATTAATTTTGAATTGAAGAAAAGTAGAGTGCCACGTAGATAAATAATTAAGTGCCACGTTAATATTTTTATTAATTAATTTTTAATATTACGCATATACAATTTCATCCAAAAACAAACATTCTCATAGTTATAAAAAAAATCTAAAATGAATTTCAATGCAAAATCAAAAACTAATACGGAGTACATAGGATTTTTATTTAAACATAACAATTTAATAGAATCCGTGCATCACACGGGCTAAAATCTAGTATGCAACTATTTTTGAAATTTTCATTTTTAAGTGAAAATTTATTTAATTTTTTTAATGAGCGAATATCAAACAAAAAAAAGAGGCAAAAGCAATAAGGCAACAAAGATGGGCCTCAAAAACTTGTGTTGTATATTTGCCGGATTGTCATTTCTGGTAACCCAAATCCATCCAACAAGTCCAGAACGGCAGAACCTAGTTACCAATACCATTCATAATTCATCGGATCAGCATAATATTAATAAAAATAAATAAGGGAAACTGAAAATTTATTGATCGAAATTCTTGAAATTTTGCAGAAAATGGCAATGAAAGTATATGCAAATTATCTTCGTCCACCTGCAATTTTACCAATTCGTTACAATAAACCCACCAAAGTTCGCAAATTTTGTGTTAGAAATTGCAGCAGTGACACTTTTGATGCTGATAATTCTCGTAAGGTGCATATTCTTTTGTCTGATTTTTTTCCCGTTTGATTTGATCATTTTGCAGGCTATTTTGTGAAGATTTAATCTTTTCTGGGTATGAATTATGTTGTTATTTTGTGATTATATATTCACTTAAGCTTCCAATTGTGTAGCAATTAATTTGGGTTTTTTAATTTAATTTCTAGGTTTAGAAGTTTATTGGAATAGCATAAGGATCATGGTTTGGTGTTCTTTTGACATGAAAATTGACTGAATGAGATCCTGTTTTTGATCCAATTGTGCAACAGACTATATCGTTGGATTGGGAAAGAAAGATAACTCTTGGTTGAAAGGGTTTTGGTTTGTCTATAAATCACTGACAGGAAAGAGAAATGTTGAACAAGAAATTTGGTCATTGCTCATGTAAGAATTCGAGTCGAAGTGGATGTTAGCTAGCTTAGTTGGTTTAGTATGTCGGAGGTTGTAGCCGATAATCCATTTGTGGTGAAGTAGCTAGGTGAAAGGGATGTCTGGTATTAGATTATGAGTGGCTAAACACTTTGACAAGAGCAATACTGGATTTCTCATAATCATGGATAGCTATTAACAGACTCTAGGATCTCCCCCTTTTGATTGGGTTTAGTTTTTAAAGCAAAATTGTAACCATCATAACTTTCAAGTTCGTCAATTCGACAAATTACTGAGTGAGGAGGAACATTTGTAGAAAATCAAGTTTTAAGAAATATTGCCTACCATAATGTATACATCTATACTGATTGAATTTGGATATTTAGTAATGATTTCAACTTGTAAACACGTGCAGCTTGTTTTGGAAGTGAAGGGAAGGCTCAAAAATGAATATCATGAGCTCCCCGTAGGCAAGAATGGACGAGATGATGAAAGCATGATCTTTTGGTTTCTCAAGGACCGCAAGTTCTCTGTTGATGACGCTGTGAAAAGGCTGAGTAAAGCTATTGTATGTAAGACTAGCACTATTCTCAGTCTTCACATGTTTATGGGAACAAGTAATTTGAATGTTCTGACTTAGCAACACTATCTTAAGTATTGTTATACGTCTAGCTGTGTTGTGTGATGTGAATATAACTATATGTATCATGTTATGTTGATTCTTCCACGCTCGGATGCTCAGGCCTGTTATGTCTTTTCAGCAATTTGTTATCAAGTTAAGATCATGTTAAATGGACTCTAGCGAATTTCCCTACATTATTAATTAAACGTGTTCAAAAACAGTCATGTGAGTCGGCGTGCACTTGTTCTCTACTGAACAAAACTGTTTAACAATGATCTTTTAAAACATGTACCCCGACTTTTCACATTAAAACATGAGTTTCTAGCTCCTCTTGTTCCATATTTAACGAATAGGAATTTGCACTAGCTTTAAATTTTGGCTGATGTTGTTCATATTTATGCCAGAAATGGCGTCAAGAATTTGGAGTGGATGAGCTGTCTGAAGACTCAATGAAAATTGCTGCTCAAACAGGCAAAAGCTCTGTACACGAGTTCCTTGATGTGAATGGGAAACCTGTGCTAATAGTGCAGGCATCAAAACATTTCCCTGGAGTAAGTACCAAAGTCGCACTGCCAAATTTTAGCTTCTTTGTATGTTTAAAATGGTCTTTAGCCCTTAGTTCCTCGTTCATTGTTTTGGTACATAACATCCATTTCTGTAAGCATATTTCCCGAGTCATAATTTTTTTTTCTTCTAATTTTCGTTAGTTTCATGAGAATGTTAATTGCAGAAGTGACATACAAACATGACATTGCATTTAACATGGCTATCAGTTGCATCAGCTTATAGATTGTAAAAAACAGACGTGTTCCGAGATTTTCCAGGGTTATGAATGAATAACAAGTTGAGTTATACTATAATGGCTGAAAGTGATTGACATCACCCTTCAAAATTTAAAGTGACTTATCTTGTTCCCTTGACATCGTCATTCCGCACAGGCTCATCTGATGATGCATGCATAATGGGCTAATTACAGATGCAGGATGAGGATGAGAAGTTATGTGTGTTCCAGATTGAGAAAGCTCTGAGTAAGCTCCCAGAAGGCCAAGAACAAATACTTGCGATAGTCGACCTCAGGGGCTTTGGTACTGCTAACGCAGATATGAATTTCTTGACATTTTTGGTAATTTTTTTTTACCTTGTGGCTTTTGCTGCGTCAACCAATTTACAGTATCTTCTTTTTTTTATTGAGCTAAAACTAGACTTAGGCTTTGTTCTTTACTTCTTTCTACCCTGAAAAAAAAATGAATTTCAGAAAGAACAGAAAATTACATTTAAGGTTCCAATAATTTTAGATAAGGACTACCCAAGTCCAATTCAAGTAAAACTAGTTTTGTTAAGTTCAGGTGAAAAGAAATAGAGTCCATATTTGAGTGCAACTAAGCCCCAATTTTTTTCCTTTCTTTATGGTTAATATTAAAATTAAAATAACAATCACTAGCATATATGAAGGATAAGAAACGAAACCTCTGAAACTATCAAGATGATACTCTGGAAAAATATCTGTACATCTAGGAAGTGGAGCAAGCCTTTGACCTAAAAGTTTTAACCTATTTTGTTCAATGCAGTTTGATGTATTCTACTATTACTATCCAAAGCGGTTGGGCCAGATACTCATGGTGGAAGCGCCTTTTGTTTTTAAGCCTCTTTGGCAGCTGGCAAAGCCCCTCCTCAAACAACATGCATCTCTGGTATTGCATCTGTTGCCATGTGAATATTAGTTTGTTCTTGTTGTACTCTCAACTCTCTATGCAATGTAACGCATTTACTAACAATAAAACAAATTTAACTGATTATCCTCCACATTCTCATTCACGCCACTTCTTAAGAGGTGGAAAGGGATCAAGCTTATATAAAGAAAAGCACGAAAGTAACCAAAGATGCAACAACTAACCCCTGTCCTTGAATGCAAACTCTTTTAGTATGGCTTGCTGTTTCACTGTTTGTTCAAAACTATGTAAGACAGAGAGTTGGATCTTCCTGTGTTTTGGGCTTGTTGTTAGGAGAAAAACCCACTTGTAATTGTCCCACATTGATTAACAAGAGGGGGTTAGACGACACATATAACTAGTGGCCTACCCTATCTCCCTTTAGTTTTAGGATGTAACTTCAACAACGCTTATAGGTCAGATTCGTCCCCAACCAAAACTTGTGTATAGGTGCATTGAGTAACTAACACTTGTGTTGTGACATCAAAATCTGAATGTTACTTTGATACTCCCCTAGTCCCCTGTTAAGAATTACTCCGTATTAAGAAGCTGATCCTAATGCGTGCAGTATTCTTTTTAGGCGAATTGGGCATCTAAAACTTGTATTTTGACATAGAAATCTAAATGTTACCTTGATACTCCCTTATTTCCCTAATAAGTATTAAGAAGCTGATCCTGATGCATGCAATATTTTTGTATTGAAGGTGAGATTCTGTTCAGTAGAGACAGTCCGAGAAGAATATTTTACTCCCAACACCGTACCTGCCATCTTTAGAGATGAGAAGGCAACAGAGGTGGTTTCCGGTAACCAAGGTTAAAGGGAAAAAATCCTTGTTTTGCTTACAGGAGTTTGTGTTCTAATTTCTGAGACCTAGTTACTGGGATATTTACACCGAATGCCCCGTGAAATGTAGAATTGGGTCTACAAACGTAGTGTTTCCACAGAAGTTGTCAGATTTTCCAGTCACTTCATGGGATTATATGGGTGATGTATAACGTGAGAGCATTTCAACGGCGTCTAGCCAGAAACAGGTTTTGGAGCAACAACAATGTTATTATGATCAAGAAGGTGAATTCAGCGTTGATTGTTTTACAGTCGGATTTCTTTCTATGTAGTAATTCAGTAGTTCAAAATGTGTACCTGTCAGGTTGCTAGAAACTTGTAATCACAAGATACTTTCGTATACGATTATTACATTTGGATATATATTTGATAAAGCTGACTATACCCTGTCCAAATCGGAATTTGCACTTATAATTAGATGTGTTTCGTATTTGACTTGAAAATTATAGTATCGGAAACCTTGAACCTCTAATCTAGGATAAAATGGAGACAGGGAATAAACGATGAACCAGTGGGCGTCTGGGCGAGGCTATCAGCAACACACTGACCTGTAAAGCGTAAACCTCTCAAGCCAAAGGGCCACAATATTGTGGTTTGACAAAGCTGACTTGGCCTAGGCCCAATTTGAATTAGCACCCAATATTACGTGTGTTGGAAGTTCTTGTTGGGAAATACAAAAGAAAAGTGTGAAAAATAAGAATAGTGTTTGTTGTCTCACATAGAAAGAATTTTTCTTTTCCTCCTTGTTTATATATTGCGTTGTGGGAAAAACATATTTTTGAGAATGTACGAGAGTGGTATGAGTGGAGTGTGAAACGCATGTGCGGCGCCGGGGTTGGCACTTGGCAGAAGACTTGTTATTTTGGGTTGTGGACTGTTTTGGTTAATTCCTTGTTACATGAATCTGTATTGATTACGTAACCGTTTTGGATGGACTGTTTTGGTTAATTCCTTGTTACATGAATCTGTATTGATTACGTAACCGTTTTGGGTGGACGTTTTGGTTAATTCCTTGTTACATGAATCTATATTGATTACGTAACCGTTGGATTACTAGCCTTAATGTTGTCCGTTACAATCTTCATTACTCTGCCCGGTTTCTACTTCACGGAAAGGAAGCGAAAAGGTATTAATAACCATTTAGATTTAGTCCATTACATCCCACAGCCAAACGAACAAATAAATCTTCGACTCCTTCAGAAATGGACCAAATGAGTCTAAATCTAATAACCACAAAATTCCCGTGGGCAGACTTCGCCGCCTGGAAGTAAGATAAGCAATGAAGAAATGCTGAGCTATATGTATGAATCTTTGAAAAGGATTGAGGATATATGAGATACTTTTCTTCCTATTTATCTATGTACTATGCGTACTTCGCTGCTAAACGTTGCTGCTATAACTCTATCGTCATTAACATTGTCCACAAAAGGAAGTTTTATCCCACACTGTTATTTTAGAAAACAATTTACACCTTTATAATCTTCAGAGTAGAGTATACATAGCACGACCTTACTTGAACAGGATCTGTTCTATAGTATTCGTACCTCTGTATCTTTGAGTTCTAAAGAGACAGAAAACCAAGTTTGGTGGATGAATCATGACCGTGCGATCTGAGCGTGATTAACGGCTACCATTGATCTACTGGTCTCTGGCGCTGTAGATGATCGTTCCTCAGTTCCTTTGTGATCTTGAGGAAGATCGCACGGTTGTCTGACAGACTTCAAAAACTTTTTTAATGTTTTACCCAATTTTTATTGTAACATTGAACTGAAATTTAGTTGGTGTCTTTTTTATTTTTTGGGGTGAAAAAAGATGAATGGGAAATTTGGAGGTGGGAAGCTTCCAACCGGAACGCCGTCCATGGCAAGGTCGACTGTGGTTGTTGTTCTCTCTCTTCTGGGTGGCGCCTCCGTTGTCCACAACATATACAAGCCTGACCTTGTAAGTTTTAGTTGTTCACTTATACATTCTTGTTGTTTTATTACTTGCACACCAGCTGTTTGATAAAATGTCCCAATGAAGGTTGATCAATATATGCTTTATCTTTTTTCGTGTTGTGTTGTTTTGTTTCAAAGCTAGATTATACAACATGTTTGATTAATTATATGGAGTAATGGATTATATACGTATGCACGAAGAGGTGTATAGGCCAATGAGTTTGTTTTATCTATGATCTAATCTTTCAGTGTCTATGTTAAGCTTGTTGGAATTTATGAACTTTGTAGAGTGAATTGTTTTGTTCAAGTCAAATAAATCGTATAAGCAATGTTATCTTTGTGTGCAGACTTTGCCATCTCCGGAAGAAGTGAGTGAGGATAAGCAAAAGAATGAGAAGCAATGATTCTATCTAGCTTTCTGTCTTTCGATCCTCTTGTAAGTTTGACTTGAGCAATGAATAATGCCATCATAAACTTTGCTTTCAAGCTAAATCAACGAATCTTTGAATGAAATTAAGGATATCAAGTAAACATTTTCTTTGGCTTGCTTGGTTTGTATGTAGGCAGTAGGCTGCAGCAAAGTTCCATCAGTCTTTTGTGGTTTTGGCAACATTACTTAAGCTAATGGAGCAGCACCCTTTTCATTGGTCTGCGTTTTTTTCCGCATGATCACGGGGCTCGTAGATTTTTTTATCAATCTGTCAATATTATTGTCCTTCCAAGATTAATCAAGAAAGCAGAACAAATTGATGAATTAAAGGAATTAAAACAGCAAGCAACAAATTGCAATAGGTCTACAATGTGTTTCCTTAATTTCTTCTGATTCTTCTGCAACATAAGGGGAAAGTGTACCTTGAAATTACTTTAAATGATAATGCTTGAAGCATAGTTTCTGTTCTAAGAAATTTGGTACCAAACAAATAAAAGAAGTAGTACTACGTAGTAAATTACTCGGCAACATCCATCACAAAACTTAGAACACATGAATGAGGCAATGCTTTTTCAGAAATTGATAAAAACAACGGCTACTGGTTTTAGAACCACTGGAATTGAGAATATATTTGTATCTGATGTCAAACTAAGAAACTTAGTACGTACCATATATTAAAGAGAAAATACAACAATCAATTTTGAGCTTCATGGATAGATCGATAACATTGGGGAAGCTCCTTAGAGCATCTTCAATGGTTGTAGTTAGGGACTAGCTTGCAATTTTTAGAAATTTCAAGCTACTAGCTTGATCATTGGAGTTCAAATGATAAATTTGCTTGAAAAAAAATTGGCCAATGAAATAATATTAAATAAAATTATATTTAAAATATTGTTGACAAATAGGACTACATTAATATCATGCTAGTAGCTAACCATTGGGGTACCAACAAGCTAAAAAGGGAAATATCTTTGATATATTATGTGGCATGACAAGTTAATTTAGCAATTAGCTTACCGTTGAATATGCTCTTATATAACATAAGTTTCGGCTGAATGGTGTTATAATATTCATTAATTTTGCTTACAAGCTATAATAAATTTCGTAGAAACTCGTGTTTAAATGTGAACAGTAAGGATACATGCTCAAATTCGTAGAAACTCAGTGTTTAAATTCAGTGTCCGAGGAGGCCGGCCCTTCTTTTTCTTAGTGGCTTGGGCTAGAAGGGCCTCCTTCGATGCTGCTCCTGCCATATGGCCGGTTCGGGTCGTGTTCATTGGGGCATGTGGGAATATTTGATCATGGTTTTCTTAGTGGCTTGGGCTAGAAGGGCCTCCTCCGACGCTGCTACTGCCATATGGCCGGTTCGGGTCGTGTTCATTGGGGCATGTGGGAATATTTGATCATGGTTTTCTTAGTGGCTTGGGCTAGAAGGGCCTCCTCCGACGCTGCTACTGCCATATGGCCGGTTCGGGTCGTGTTCATTGGGGCATGTGGGAATATTTGATCATGGTTTTCTTAGTGGTTTGGGCTAGAAGGGCCTCCGCACGAGCTGCTACTTCTAGGGGTGTTGGGCTCGAGCTTGAAACATTAAAACCAAATTCGGTTCGGCTGGAAACTCGATAACCTCGCCCAAGGTTGATCATCAAATCTTTAATCAAGAAACATGTTTATCAATTTTTTCATGTTCTATATGTTAAAAATAAATATCTATTAGAATTAATTTATGCAAAGAATTATTTTATAAAAAATACATATTTGTATTAAAAAGATATCGAGGTCTCGAGCTTATTCACGAGCTTTCGAGCCGAGCCGTTAATAACTAATTTATGCAAAGAATTATTTTATAAAAAATACATAGTTTAAAAAGAAACTGAGGTCTCGAGCTTGTTCGTTAATAACTCATGCTTGTCTCGTTAAGTTCTCTAGCCAAACTCAAACTCGAGTCGAGCCGAGCCTCGAGTAATTCGCGAGCATGCTCAGCTCATTAACACCCCTAGCCATTACCTAGCACAGCCCACATGCTCGCTCAACCGGTACTTCGGACGGGGTATTAAAGAATGGAGTAGAAACCCGAACACATCTTTGATGAAAAAAAAGGAGGCAGGGGAGAGGCGAGGCGCCAGTGCGTGTGACCTAGCAGCAACACACTGCCCTACAAACCTCTCAAACCAAAGGGCTCAACACAAATTGTTGGGGTTCACACGATGAGGCAGTGTTTGCGTATTTGTTTCGGGGTTCTCAAAATAACCCTTCACGGGGAGGCACACGGAAACAACCCCATAAAGAAAAGACCCGGCCCGGGATTCCGACCCGGCATGTTTAGGGTTCAGACGTTACCGTCTTACAGGGTGATATTTTCGGGTCGTGCAAACCCCAACCCCCTCTACCTCCCTGAAGTTGTGGACTAGTGTGCTATATTTCATTTATATAGGCTTTTCCTGATTGTTCTTCTCCAAATGTGGGATAGGAATATAGGATAGAGGCCTAACCTCTTCAGGAGAGAGAAAGATAGCTAGAAAATGGAGAAAGCTTGGAAATTGATGGTAGTAATCTGGGTAACTGTATACCTGGTAACAGTGACAATGGCGAGCGAGTCGCCTAAATACTCTGTAATCCACTCTGAATCAGATTTCGAAATTAGGGTTTATAAAGAATCTACTTGGATGTCTGCTCCCGTCGATCACCTCTCCTTTCGTCAAGCTACCAAATTGGGGTTCCACCGGTAAATTATAGCTCATTCTCTCTCATTTGATCAACTTTGAACTTAATTTGTTAAACCAACAATTTGTTTTCGCTTTTGAAATTGGATTCGTTAATCTTCAATTATCGTAGTATTAATTTTGTGCCATTTTTGGGAATTTTGTGATTGTGGATTGTAAGTCTGTGATCAATTGTGTTTCTGCTGCTGTGATTATGCTGTTTTTACAATCTGCAATTTAACTCATGATTCATGAAGAACAATCTTGGAATTATGTTATGTTTTTCCAATGCTTAAGGTTAGTGATGGAGAACTGGAGATAGTTCGACTATGTTATGACCATTTTAAACTGGGCTTTACAAGTTCTTCATTGTCGTTGTTATGTTCCATTGTGAAGTGAAATGGTTTCATTGGCTTTCCTAACACTGGATATACAGTATTTTAAATGCTGCAACTTAGTTGTAGCAGCGAAAATGAAGAGGTTTACGCCCTTGTTCTTGATAGTGTAAATCTTAGGCTTTTGAATCACTGTGTTGCTTTGTATGTGAGCTGCACTTGATCTTGCAAAACTTGCTCCATTAGGAAATAGAGGGTATAAGCTAGAGTACTGCTTTACAGTAGCTAAATGGACCGAAAAATTTCGTTATCTTATTATCGTGGACATGCTATCAGGTGATTAGCTGCAGGAACCCAAAGGGACGTATTCGTCCGTTGGTGTCCACTATTGATAGTAGTCTTTCAGAATCCTCTTCTATTTAGATGATAACTGCTAATTTGTGGTTTTATTACTCATTGTATTCTTAATGGTTTCTACAAGTGTTACCTAATTCCCTAATCACCCCACGAACCGAAAAAGCGAACTATTACATGAAAATTGTACTTTTTGGTCTAATTTAGCAAATTATGGAGCGAATTGCGAACCTGTACCCAATCTCATACTAGCGTATCTGGTAATAATGGTTTCTACTGTTTTTGAATTATGATACACCAAAGAACCCGCTAAAAACAGTAAACAGGCAAAACTAGTTCATACTCCATCAGTTGTTTTTTGCACCACCTAACCAACCTTCTTCTCACGTCTTCATTTTGTGTTGCTGCAATGTCCTTCTTGGACAATGTTTTATAGTATCTGTCTTAGTGTGAAACTGAACCGCATCTGTATGGACTGTGTCAAAAGATTAGAAACCTTGGAATTCCACTCCATCACTAAAGTAGAGTTCAAATGATGGTTGAATCAGGGGGCAAGTCTAGTTTTGAGAAGGGGTAAAGGTAGTATGTATCTAAAAAAATTTAAAAAGTTTTGTTGCTTTTGATTAAAAGCATAGGCAGTAACTATCTTTAATAAATGAAAGACATTCCTTCTCGTGCAAGAAAATAACGAACAATGAGAACGAGCCAGCAAAAAGGGAGAAATGTTGGGCCTTTGGATGAGTTTATTACATAAGAGGCTCTAGTGTCTAGACTGTACAAATGCATGCCACTCTGTAGTTGGATCCGCTACTGGGTCGCAATTAGGAATATAATGCCAAAACCTTTTGAATATATAGATAAGAAGTGTAAATTTAATCAAACTATAATAGACATATAGTTCATTTAATTCTGGAACTAAAGTCAGTTCATGTTATATGTAACTCAGTTGATTTCCTGATCAATTAAGGAAGGATTATAGTCAATAGCCAACAACCAGTATGAAAATTGGTCTCATGGCTTTCTCACATATTTTCCGAGGGCATGTAATTAGTGTAACAAATCCAAACTGGTTGGCTAATACTTGTCTGTTCATATGCACAGATAAGTCTTTTTGTTAGGTTGCGGACTTTTTCTGAGGACATGTAATTAGTGTTACAAATCCAAACTGGTCCACTGAGACTTGTATGCTCAGATGCACACGTAAGTCTTATTTTTCTGTTGCGGGCTTTTTTCTGAGGGCATATAATAAGTGTAACAAATCCAAACTGGTCGACTAAGATTGTCTGTTCATATGCACACATAACTACATAAGTCTTATTGTTATGTTGCTTAATCAATGTTGACTTACCCTGTGACGAAACTCGGAAAGCATGTTCTGTCATTTGATCAAGAAGTGTTATGTTTCTTTTCGGTGACTAAGGCCTGTTCTTTAGAGCTGAGCCGAGCTGAGCTGGACTGAGTTGTCAATTAAGTCCTGAAATTGCAGTTAAACCAAAAAGCAGGGCCTAACAACACATGTGTTTATCCCACATTTATTCTATAGACTTTTACAAAATTTCTCTTTTTTGAACTTAACAGGTTGTTCCAATACATCCAAGGTGCGAATCTGAACTCCTCTAGAATCCCGATGACAAAACCTGTGTTAACAAGCATTGTCCCTGAAGCTGGACCTCTTCATTCTTCAGCATATCTCGTTAACTTCTACTTACCCCTTAAGTTCCAAGGGACCCCACCACTTCCACTTCCCGAGCTCGACTTGAAACCAATCTCATGGCCAAGTCACTGTGTTGCAGTAAGGAAGTTTTCGGGATTTGCAGGTGACAGTAATGTTGTAACCGAGGCTGATAAACTGGCTACCAGTTTGGGAAGATCGCCATGGGCTAACTCCGCCTTAGCTGACAGTAAATATGTCTACTCAATTGCTCAGTACAGTTCTCCTTTCCAAATCTTTGGGCGCGTTAATGAAGTCTGGGTCAATGTTGATGGTTCAGAATCGGATAACTGTATGTCAAGTGGAATGGCTACATACTGAATAAACCTATTTCAAGAAACATAATTCTGTAACTATTTCATGTTACTGGTGTATATTTTGTGTTGTCTGCATTCTCCATGTGTATGATAACAAAACAAAACTGTATAAAAGATGGCTGAAGTCATGTTATACATCTTTATCAAATTCTTGTTTTAATGGACATAGAACTATGTCTGATGGTTCAGACTAGACATGTAAAGGTCAGACTGGGCTGAGATGCGTAGGTGTATTAAATGGGTTGGGTCGGGCCGAATTTAAACAGGTTGGGCCAGGCCAAACTACACAATTTCAAGACCTTATATTCTATTTACGGTGCTTGTCAAACATGCAAATACTAGTTAGGCGGCAAAAGCATTAATTAGCAGTGAATGAATTCATGGCTGAAAATAAGTTGTTTTTATTTTTCTTGAGTCGTATTAGGAAGTTGGCTAAAATAAATCAATTAAGAAATTAGGAAAAAAGTGATAAAATTGGCTAGAGTTAAAATTAAGGTATGTTTTATTATTTCATAAATCAAATATTCAACATACCTTTTTAAATTTGTATATATCCTTTAAT
The DNA here is from genome assembly GCF_020520425.1 of Spinacia oleracea. Classification (NCBI taxonomy): domain Eukaryota; kingdom Viridiplantae; phylum Streptophyta; class Magnoliopsida; order Caryophyllales; family Amaranthaceae; genus Spinacia; species Spinacia oleracea. Next base: position 6,522,809 of record NC_079491.1, read on the forward strand.
ATCAAATATTTATTATAAATCTGTTTTGTTAATATGTGCCCGTGGGCACACGTTAGAAAAATCGATAATTTAAAGTGGCTTAAATTTTCAACATCTTATCATCGAAAACACCTGAAATGATTGTCAAACAGAGCCTAAATTTTCCATATTCAATATAGGTTCAAACCTGACATCATAAGTTCAATTTCAACGCCATGTTATGCATCTTTGTTGTTTTTTCGCATCAATCCCCTTTCATATTTTTTTTGCATGTACCAACATCTTTCGAATGTCCTTGGTTTACTTTTCATGAGTGTGGAAAACATAACAAACGAATTGACGATCGTGGTGAAGGTTGTTTATAGGCCGCCAAAGTTTATATTTTATTGCACTCTTGAATGTTTGACCCGGAAAACGGGTCGTTTGGATCAGATTTGGATCGGGTCTATTGGGTTGGGTCATTTCGAGTTACATTTAATTCTTTCGTTCAGATATGGATCGGGTCCATTCGGATTTCGTTAACTTCGTTTTTTATAGTTGGATCGAGTCTGGTTCGGGTCACGACTTCGGCTCAATATCGGATCGGTTCATATCGAATCGGGATTTTTGGGTTATATCGTGTTAGATCGAGTTTTTCGGGTTTCGAGTTTTGATTAGGTTATTGCACTTTAGATTTTGTGGTCACTATCATCCTATTATCAAAACTCTTTCCTATAACACAAAAGAGTATAAAGTAATAAAAAGAAAATAATAATAACAAGGTACGTAAAGATGAACGTTCCAAGGTAAAGATGCAGACCTTCTACTGTTTGATTGGTTCCAAGGTAAAGATGCATGTTTGGATATGACTGACATCTCTCCCTTTGCTAGTATGGGAGTGAGTTCTTGGGCTCATGGGGATGGTCTTGCACAATGTTGTGGAGAAGAAAAAGATGAAGTATGCGTCTAAATGTGAGGACAACGGATAAAAGTTTATCCCATTTGCTTTCTCTATGTTTTGGGAATTGGATAAGGAGATATTTGACACACTTTCGCGTATCAAGTATCTCTCTATTAGTCACTCTAACAATGTTTAAGAGTGGTGCATTTATCTTTCATAGATTGAGTTTTTGCATTCAGAAATGGGTGGGAGAACAACTTGTTTCTAGTCTCTCATCTAACTTCATGTAATATGTTTACACGATAACAAAAGCAAAGCAAAACATCTAAATTACATGAACCATTCAGCAAAGGGGTTTTTATAGCAAGCTTTGAAGTCTTCATGTAATACTCAGGCCCGGCCCTAGGGCAGGGCATAAGGGGCCGTCGCCCTAGGCCCCAGGAAAAATTTCAGATTAAATACTATTCCATGCAAATTTCTATGCGTTAGGCAGTGCAGCCCACTGGTTCTATGCGTTAGATGGCAGACTACCCACCCGGGTTCGAATCCTGCCGGTGTTACTTTTCTTTGATTTTTTCCATTTTTTTTTATTTCTCATTTTCTAAGTATGTAATGATATTCTGTCACCAAATTTGAATCCAAATGAAAACTAAAAGTAGAGCTATGTACAATCCTTATATCATAATGTTTCTTTTCTTTGTTAATCTAATCACACTCCTTATTTTATTATGAAATTTAGAATTAATTTAATTTTAGTTTATTGTAGTTCCAAAATTATTACCGACTTGCTAAATGGTCTGCTACTACGTACATCATTGTCGTTTTCAATTTTAAATTTCATTATCCTTCAATTACTCAAAAAAATTCTTTCATCCAATTTTGAGATTTGAAGAGGTTAAGTAGTGTAGACTTTGTCTTACATTAGCTTGATTATTAGGCTATAACTCATGTTTAATGGCATAGGGTCAAAAGTATTCAAGCCTTCATATTTTGTAATAGAGTTAATTTTTTCTTGGCAGTAGTATTAAGACTTACGAAGTGAAATGCCAATTTTTTACATACATTTCTTCAATAAAAAAGTACATCATATCTACTAGCAATTTTTTTGTCCGTGTACCTTTAAAAGTAAGGCCCTCAATTTTTTTTTTTTTTCGCCCATAGGCCACAAAAAAGTCAGGACCGGTGTAACACCCCGACAATTCTCTCTTTTCTAAAATAACCTTTTAATATAAAACATAGAGAATTATCAAGGCATTATCGCCCGTGTGAAAACGTAACGGCTTATTCAGAATTTTGCAGCGGAAAACATAAAACTAACTTTAGGTTTATAAATAATCGATTACAGGTTTAGTCTCAAAAATCAACCAACGAAAATAAGGAAATATAAATAGTATGACAAGTTTAAAGTCCATTTAAACAAACCCAAGTCAACTTAGCAAATCAAAACTAAATACAAGCTCTCTATTCCCGATCCCAATGATGCAACATCTTCAAACCTGCAGATGGACAATGCTTATTGATCCTTAGAGACTGCTCACCAAAGATTGGGTCATCACAGGATCAATAAGGCATAGCCATGATCAACATGCACAAGCAAAAGCACGTAATCAGCAAAGCTGAGTACTACATACTAAATCAATAATAATCCTAACATGATTCTATTAAACGAAACACCCTAACATGATACTAATGAACACAAACAAGGGTAGACAAAACATGATAGTTTGACGACCATACTTGACCAGACTAGACTAGGCTAGACTTTTAGCAATAATATTATTTTAGTTGAAATAGACAATGGACCGAGTTGACCATCCAGAAGTCTTCACTAAGGAAGACGAGGTACGGGCGCGACTCCGTAACCTCAGTGACCTGCGATATCGAGGAACGTTTAAATAAAAATAGGACACGGTGATCAATCCGGTCCGAATTAAAGGCCATGGGCTACCACCATGAACCCCAACTCCTGTTTGTCCGTCACTTCAGACGTGCACAGTCTAAAGCTATTGCTATTCAGTTTCACTTTACATGATTTACAAATTGAGATCCCGTTATGACTCAACCATTACATAAGACAGACAATTCACATTTGTTCACAACTGTTTTTTTTATCTTGGAATTAAGTAAGTGATCATAACAGCATCAATCAAGACTCATTCCAACTTAACCAACCTTTCCTTTAACCATGAGCAACCCTTTATATGGGCATAAAGTTTCAACTTACTAAACAAGGTCCTCCGCCCTTATAAAGTAGTGAAAAGATAGAAAGGGAACAACAACCAATTGATCCAACCCAATCATATAGAATAATCTAGTGTCCCCAACCAACATGTTTGTATCAAACATCCATACTAACATGTTACAGTTCTTATAGTGCAAAATAAGTTCAATAAGTTTGTCCAACAGTATTAAACATGCACATTCCATATAACCAAGTTTGTCTATAATATCAACATCACCAAGTTCAACAATAATATCAACATGATTTCAACAATTAGCACACATTCCAAGCACGCAGGTATGTACGTACCTTGTGTAAACAAATTGATAGGCCACTTTAACACTTTCAAAAGTCGCCTAAAGAGAATTCTCCGCCTAAAATAACCAGCAAGTAACCCCAATCAATTTCTAATCATTGGCAACCATAATAAAGCATTCTAAATGCATCCTAAACATATTTAGAACTTTCCCCAATATCTAAACTTAGACATTTGATTTCCTAGCATCATTGAAATTCGTTGAAAACTTTTTGCAAACATCGTACTTTAAATTTTCAGCAATATAAATTCATTTAAAAGCTTCACCGAGGTCAATCTATGTTCCTAGTATCTCAAAACGACGAATTCAATAATCCATACTCAACTTACCATGATTAATAATCATAAAAACCTTGAATTTCATACTTTAAACAATCAAAATTAATATTTCAAAGTAATTTGATAATCTGAAAATTAATAACTTTATTATATAATTTGCATAATCTGAAATTTATAATTTAATCACAAAAACCATAACTTTAATTCACGAAAACGTAATTCAAATTAATAAAACCTCATTAAGCCCTAACTTATTTTTAATTAACCAAAACTGAAAATAATTGGTTTATAATATCAACACCCAAATCTGGAAATCATATTCAACAACAAAATTATAAATTTAATCCAAGAACATCATTTAAATTAACAAACTATAATTAAAATAATTAGTTACTTAGGGTTTAAGAAATAACCAAGAAAGAGGAGAGGAAAAGCTGGGCGGTGCACGACGCGGTCAGCGGCGGCTGGCTGGGTTGTTGACGTGGCGGCAGCGGTGGTTGCTGTCGCGGGTGGTGCTGTGCGCAAGTCGAACAAGAGGAGGGGAGTGAGGGAGGATGAACAGCAGTGAATCGAAAGAAAAGAAGGGAACGACGAGGAGATGAAGCGGTGGCTTACCGGCGAGGACAGCGACGCGGTCCGGCGGCCTTGGTGGCTGTTCAAGAAGACAAAGCATTAAGGAGGAGAGGAAACGCAAGGAAGAACGAAAACAGGGGAAAAAAGGACGACGAAGGAGAAGGTCGAAGGATACTTACCGACGGCGAGGAGACCGGCGGCTGGAGCAACGGCGTGAAGGAGGAGAGCAGCGACGAGGAGAGAGAGAGGATGAGTTCTTGAGGGTTTGAAAACTTACGTGAATAGTGAAGGAGGGTTTTGTTTTTCTCTTCCTAGCTTTCACGTGAATTAGAAGAAAGAAGGGGAGGGTTTGAGTTTGGGTTTTAATGTTGGGCTTTTCAAGTGGGCTAGACTTAGGATTTAGCTTTAATGATTCGAGTCCAAAACTGAATAGGATCGTTTTCTAAATTCAATCAATTTTCGTAATTCAAATTCTTTTCAACTTAAAATTCTAAAATCATTTTCGATTTCGTAAATCGTTGAAAATATTAAAATGTAATAAATAAATATACGTTAACTATATATTTATTTCCAAAATTCATAAATTCTTATTTAAATATATTAAATATACGTTAAAATATATAAATGAAATATATAAAATTACGGGGGATTACAATCTACCCCTCTTAAAAGAAGTTTCGTCCCGAAACTTGACACGAAAATTCACATATTTTTCCAAACTTTTCAACTTATTCTTATTGTAGAAGTACTTTGTGCCACTCTTGTGCACTCTTTTGCCAACTAAGAGTTACTTGTAATATTCAAGAACACATTTTCTTATGCGGAGAATCTATTTCCTTTACATCAACATGTATAAGTTGCTAAAAATGAGCATAAAATGCATAAAATACCATAAAAATAGGTAAAAAAAAGCGCGAATTTCTATCGCATTCTACCCCCCTTAAAGAAAACGAGTTACGCCCTCGTAACTCATCTCAGGGAATAACTTTGGATATTTCACCTTCAACGAAGTCTGTCCCCAATACAATATTTTTACGAAAATTATTCCCGCAAGTGGGGCTTTTGCACTTCTTTCCATAAAATGCTTCAAAATGTGACATCTTAATGCTCGCATGATAACTATTGTTGCACGAAAATTCAATCAAATCTATATGGTGTTCCCAACTGTCTTTTAAAGTCACTAGTACAGGCTCTCAACGTATCTTCCATGGTTTAGTCAATCCCCTCAGTCTATCCATCAGTCGCAGGGTGAAAGGCAATACTCATTTTCAATGTTGTTCCCAAGGTTCAATTGGAACTTTTTGCAAAAATTTTTGACTTTTATGGTCGGTAAGGATCTCAAACGTTTTCATATAAAGGTAATGTCTTCAAATCTTCACAGCGAATGCAATAACAATTAGCTCTAGGTTATGGGTAGGGTTATTTGTCTCACAAGGTTTCAACTGACGCGACAACAGGTGCGGATGTCAAACTCTCTTTTAAGATCTGGAAAGCTTCTTCACATTTCTCACTCTTGAATTTCGATTCCTTTTTCAACAAGTTGCTCATTGGTTTTTCTTTCTTCCAAAAGTCTTTCACAACCTCCTATAATGGTCATCTAGGCCTAGAAAACTTTAGATACCAGACACGTTCTTGGAATAGGTCACTCACTTACAGCTTGAGTCTTAGCAGGATCTACAGAGACTCCTTCTGGTCAACTTTTCCTTTTTACCAAACCTCCTTATGTCTTTCACGGATGTATAACTTTTGGGCTTAACTCTTAGCTCTTTCACCAATTCATGTATTTCTTTTCATCTTTTCCAGACAACAAATAATTTCTAACGATCCTGGACCACTCAAATCTTCTCTTAAATTTATTCCCTTACGTAACATAGTTCTCAATCAATTTAGCCCTTCACTTTTCCGTCAATGTCACTTATACACATATGACTTCAAGATTTGTATACTTCATTTAATAAAACTAGATTCTTTTTAAGCGTCTCCAAAGTAATCCTCAAGATTTCATTATGCTCTTTTCATTCCTTGAATAAATCAGGATACCATCAGTAACATAATAACGAACTTAATTCGGAATTCGTAGAAAATCTCATTCATCAAATCCATAATTAATGCAGGTGCATTGGTTAACCCAAAAGACGTTACTCTAAAACCCATAATGACAATGACGAATCCTAATGAGGTCTTAGACCCTTATCAGCTATTCCCAATTGGTGGTACTTCAAACGCAAATCAGTCTTCGAGAACACACTCGCCCAATTCAATTGATCCAATATGTCATCTATCCTAGGCAAGGGATACTTGTTATGGATGGTGTTTAGCTCCCTGAAATCGATGCATAATTCCATACTCTTGTTTTTCTCCTTAACAAACAACACAGGAGCTCCCCACGGTGATGCACTAGGCCTAATATATTCCTTGACCAAACAATTCTTACAACTGTGTCCTAATTAGCTCATTTCAGGAGGTGTCATGCTATAAGGTTCCTTAGATATAGGTGTCGTTTCAGGATTTAACTCTATAATGAACTCAAAGGCTCTAGCAGGTGACATACTCGCAATTTCACTCGGAAACACATCAATGAATCCATTCACAAAGGTAACATCCTCGATTTTCACTCTAACTTCTTTACTAACCTCTAACACACTATCGAAAAATAGTTCACACTTCTTGTTCACCAAGTCCTCACTTGCATTACAGAAATAACTAAAGGTTCTTGGACTTCTCAAAACATCTATACGAGGTCAATCTTCCAATATGGTTCCTTAAATTTACTTTCTGAATTTCACAGTACGTCTATCTTAGCGTTGTACAAACTTAGCCAATCCCATCCTAAGGTTTATGAATTCTTGTGCCTTTTGTTTTCTCATAAAAAGAGGATAAAACTTTTTCCTTAAGACGGTAACAAATGAATCCCAATTGAATCTCTCAACAACGCTAAGTCTAACCCCATTTTCTCTCCACCACAAATCAGCTTCATCTTCCAAGTACAGTGCAACTTGACCCACTCTCATGTTCTCAAGACAGTTCACATCCCCAAACAGTTTCTCAAACTCTCTAACCCAGTTCTCTAGAAAGGTAGGATCAGCTTGCTTCTTAAAGTATGATGGCTTAACTTTGGTTAGTCTCTCAAACATGTCCCCAGTAGAATCAGGACGCTCAGTTCTCTCTTCAGCCAGTCTTCCCGCCAAAAGGCGAATAGTAGCAACTAACTCACTATTGCTTGACATTCTAGTGTGCGACCTAAAATTAATTACTCTACGATACATAACTCATATGTCCCCTCTACGAAAGAATTTTAGATTTGATCATAGAGATCGCATCAACAAACACTTATTCAAGAATGTACACCAATAATAGAGCAATCATTGTCACTCATTCAAGAAAATATCCCTATCAAGGACATAAAATTTGAAAACCAATGAATGGAAGTTCAATCACAACAAATAAGTAATAATATTCCCATTCGCGTGCCCAAAATAAACTTTTGATCATTTGGATTATCAATAATCTAACTCTATTCCTCAAAAGAATGTTAATAACAATTTCTAAACCATAATAACGCACTTGTCCTCAAATTAACATAAAGGTTCTACGACACAAACATAAACTATTGTTGTTGAATAACGAAACTCTCAAACTGGAAATGAATACTTTAACTTCTATTGCTAACTCTATAAAGGCTTATTATATCCTTGAAGAGAATAAAGAATAACTCAAACTCTTATTGCTTTAACTTTAAACCGTTGCTGATATGCCACTTATTCTTTAAAACATAAAAGAACTAACTAACTATTACAACTTCAAATGTTTAAGGCATCTTGCCTACCTATTCTTTCCTTGGAAACTTGTGGAGTAAGATCTAGATCTTCAATATTCGTCGAATTCTTCTTCCGAGTATGAGTCTTCTTTCATGTCTTTATCTTGATGAGACTCACTTGCCACCTCACCATCACCTTTAGGTTCCACATCCGACTCACTAGGAATCTCAATGGTAGGCTCATGGGCCACTGGGTTAGGGTTATTTGCCTCAACCACTACATTCTCATTCTCCACGGTTACATCATTTCCCTCTAGATATTTACAACTCTAATAGGTTCTTCTATAACTGCATCCCAAGCATGACTCCATGAGTTTCTACCCTCCTTGAACCCATTTTCTACGACCTCAATAATGGTGGTCAGGATCTCTACGTCATATCTCTACCTACCATCCCTAGTCCCATACTTAATCAACTTTGGTGTTCCATCATCAGAATGCATGTCTTTAAACCTATATTTGAGTTCTAGGTATGGCATTTTGGTTAGGTAAACAATTAATGATAGTGGCTGCTATGATATCCTTTCTCATTAAGATAGGTTGCCCTTGAACTTTAGCATAATATTCACATCCAAACACAATTTTCTTCACGTAAATATCAGGGGTTTCTATATCAAGTTTCTCGAAGGATCCTATGTTGGTATACTTGGAAAGAAACATTTTATTCCTGAAATAAACAATTCAAGGTCTCACTAACGATTTTCCAGCCAAATCATAAACAAAGTTCAATAATGCAATAAGTTTGGTGGAAGCAAACAATTCTTTATGCACATTTAAATGTAACATTAAACAATTAGCATACGCACGTACATAACAATCAATTTCTTATGCTAGCATTGACTAGCTACTAATGCACATATAATTCTATCTTATATGCCCTTCTTATACTACCCATCTCTCATAAACTAAAGCATTGAAATAGTTTAAATAACAAATTAAAAGGACGATAATATAATAAAATTATAACATAGAATAAAAATATAAAATAAATAAAGTAAAATAAATTAAGGAAATGCGTAGCGAATAAATTCGAAAATAAAGTTATTAATTCGAAGAAGATTTATATATATATATTTTTTTTTTAAATAACGAATTCTAACTCTTGAAACAATTTAAAAAAAAAATTGAACTTCTAAAAAAAAAAAATTGTACTCCTTTTTTTTGAATAATAATTAATAAGAAAAAGAATAAAAATTTCGAAAGTCAATTTAATTCGAATAAATAATTTGATTTCGAACTTAAATAAGAAATATTATATACTTTCAAACAAGATAAAAGGAGATCTGCCCCCCCAAAAAAAAAGTACCAATTTTTGAACACTATAATACGTAGAATCTCGATTTTTAAGAAATTTATTTTAAATAACTAGATAGTTAGGCGCCTAAAAATTTATTAAAGTAAAACCTTAGCTTCTAGATACCACTTTGTAACACCCCGACAATTCTCTCTTTTCTAAAATAACCTTTTAATATAAAACATAGAGAATTATCAAGGCATTATCGCCCGTGTGAAAACGTAACGGCTTATTCAGAATTTTGCAGCGGAAAACATAAAACTAACTTTAGGTTTATAAATAATCGATTACAGGTTTAGTCTCAAAAATCAACCAACGAAAATAAGGAAATATAAATAGTATGACAAGTTTAAAGTCCATTTAAACAAACCCAAGTCAACTTAGCAAATCAAAACTAAATACAAGCTCTCTATTCCCGATCCCAATGATGCAACATCTTCAAACCTGCAGATGGACAATGCTTATTGATCCTTAGAGACTGCTCACCAAAGATTGGGTCATCACAGGATCAATAAGGCATAGCCATGATCAACATGCACAAGCAAAAGCACGTAATCAGCAAAGCTGAGTACTACATACTAAATCAATAATAATCCTAACATGATTCTATTAAACGAAACACCCTAACATGATACTAATGAACACAAACAAGGGTAGACAAAACATGATAGTTTGACGACCATACTTGACCAGACTAGACTAGGCTAGACTTTTAGCAATAATATTATTTTAGTTGAAATAGACAATGGACCGAGTTGACCATCCAGAAGTCTTCACTAAGGAAGACGAGGTACGGGCGCGACTCCGTAACCTCAGTGACCTGCGATATCGAGGAACGTTTAAATAAAAATAGGACACGGTGATCAATCCGGTCCGAATTAAAGGCCATGGGCTACCACCATGAACCCCAACTCCTGTTTGTCCGTCACTTCAGACGTGCACAGTCTAAAGCTATTGCTATTCAGTTTCACTTTACATGATTTACAAATTGAGATCCCGTTATGACTCAACCATTACATAAGACAGACAATTCACATTTGTTCACAACTGTTTTTTTTATCTTGGAATTAAGTAAGTGATCATAACAGCATCAATCAAGACTCATTCCAACTTAACCAACCTTTCCTTTAACCATGAGCAACCCTTTATATGGGCATAAAGTTTCAACTTACTAAACAAGGTCCTCCGCCCTTATAAAGTAGTGAAAAGATAGAAAGGGAACAACAACCAATTGATCCAACCCAATCATATAGAATAATCTAGTGTCCCCAACCAACATGTTTGTATCAAACATCCATACTAACATGTTACAGTTCTTATAGTGCAAAATAAGTTCAATAAGTTTGTCCAACAGTATTAAACATGCACATTCCATATAACCAAGTTTGTCTATAATATCAACATCACCAAGTTCAACAATAATATCAACATGATTTCAACAATTAGCACACATTCCAAGCACGCAGGTATGTACGTACCTTGTGTAAACAAATTGATAGGCCACTTTAACACTTTCAAAAGTCGCCTAAAGAGAATTCTCCGCCTAAAATAACCAGCAAGTAACCCCAATCAATTTCTAATCATTGGCAACCATAATAAAGCATTCTAAATGCATCCTAAACATATTTAGAACTTTCCCCAATATCTAAACTTAGACATTTGATTTCCTAGCATCATTGAAATTCGTTGAAAACTTTTTGCAAACATCGTACTTTAAATTTTCAGCAATATAAATTCATTTAAAAGCTTCACCGAGGTCAATCTATGTTCCTAGTATCTCAAAACGACGAATTCAATAATCCATACTCAACTTACCATGATTAATAATCATAAAAACCTTGAATTTCATACTTTAAACAATCAAAATTAATATTTCAAAGTAATTTGATAATCTGAAAATTAATAACTTTATTATATAATTTGCATAATCTGAAATTTATAATTTAATCACAAAAACCATAACTTTAATTCACGAAAACGTAATTCAAATTAATAAAACCTCATTAAGCCCTAACTTATTTTTAATTAACCAAAACTGAAAATAATTGGTTTATAATATCAACACCCAAATCTGGAAATCATATTCAACAACAAAATTATAAATTTAATCCAAGAACATCATTTAAATTAACAAACTATAATTAAAATAATTAGTTACTTAGGGTTTAAGAAATAACCAAGAAAGAGGAGAGGAAAAGCTGGGCGGTGCACGACGCGGTCAGCGGCGGCTAGCTGGGTTGTTGACGTGGCGGCAGCGGTGGTTGCTGTCGCGGGTGGTGCTGTGCGCAAGTCGAACAAGAGGAGGGGAGTGAGGGAGGATGAACAGCAGTGAATCGAAAGAAAAGAAGGGAACGACGAGGAGATGAAGCGGTGGCTTACCGGCGAGGACAGCGACGCGGTCCGGCGGCCTTGGTGGCTGTTCAAGAAGACAAAGCATTAAGGAGGAGAGGAAACGCAAGGAAGAACGAAAACAGGGGAAAAAAGGACGACGAAGGAGAAGGTCGAAGGATACTTACCGACGGCGAGGAGACCGGCGGCTGGAGCAACGGCGTGAAGGAGGAGAGCAGCGACGAGGAGAGAGAGAGGATGAGTTCTTGAGGGTTTGAAAACTTACGTGAATAGTGAAGGAGGGTTTTGTTTTTCTCTTCCTAGCTTTCACGTGAATTAGAAGAAAGAAGGGGAGGGTTTGAGTTTGGGTTTTAATGTTGGGCTTTTCAAGTGGGCTAGACTTAGGATTTAGCTTTAATGATTCGAGTCCAAAACTGAATAGGATCGTTTTCTAAATTCAATCAATTTTCGTAATTCAAATTCTTTTCAACTTAAAATTCTAAAATCATTTTCGATTTCGTAAATCGTTGAAAATATTAAAATGTAATAAATAAATATACGTTAACTATATATTTATTTCCAAAATTCATAAATTCTTATTTAAATATATTAAATATACGTTAAAATATATAAATGAAATATATAAAATTACGGGGGATTACAACCGGCCCTGGTAATACTTCATGTAATATGTTTACTAACGAACGAGCTTTGATCGAGCTTTGACCGAGCTTGTTCACGAGCTGTTCGCGAGTGTATCGGCTTCTTGACATCCCTCTTTATTGAGGAAGTGTGTGCTGGTATTCTTTGATGATATATTGGTGTACAGCCGAAACATTTCAGATCATTTACAACACTTGGAAGAAGTCTTTAAACTAATGCAACAGAATCTGATGGCAGCAAAAGATAACAAATGCATGGTTGATACTGACAAAGTGGAGTATCTAGGTCATTTTATCTCTGCTAAAGGGGTGGAAGCAGATCCCAAGAAGATTTCTTCTATTTCTAGCTAGCCAGTTCCTTCTTCAGTCAAGATTTGAGAAGCTTTTTGGGTTTGGCTGGATATTACAAAAAGTTTGTAAGGCACTATGTTGTTATTAGCAAGGAATTGACTAATTTATTTTAAAAAAAGGGGGGGTATTTGCTTGGAATGACAATGCTCATCTTGCTTTTGATAAATTGAAAACAACTTTGACTTCTGCTCCTGTTTTGGCAGTTCCTGATTTCTCCAAACCTTTTGTTCTAGAAACAGATGCATCAAAATTGGAATAGGAGCTGTTTTAATGCAAGATAATCACCCACTTGCTTTCATAAGTAGATCTTTGGGTCCCAAACGGCAGAAGTTATCTGTTTATGAAAAGGAGCTATTAGCTATTGTCTTTGCTGTGCAGGAATGGGAGCAATATTTGATTGTTGGTCACTTCATTATCATAACAGATCAAAAAAGCTTGAAGTGGTTACTACAGCAGAAAATTTCTACACCTTTTCAGCAATTTTGGTTATCAAAGTTGATGGGTTATGATTATGAAATACAGTACAAGAGTGGTAAGGAGAATGTTACTGTTGATGCATTATCTAGGGTACAAGGAGAGGTACTATGCATGGCTATTTCTTTAGTGTCTTCAGATTTACATGAACAAATCAAGAATAGTTATGCTGTTGATGACAATATTCTTCATATTATAGCTCAATTACAACAGGAACAATCTGTTGCTCACTATAAGCTACAAGATGGGTTGCTACATAAAAATGCAAGGCTGGTAATTGGACCTGATGAGAATCTAAGAAGCAAACTGCTGAATTGGCATCATGCTTCACCTGAATGTGGGCATTATAGTAGAGATATTACCTTGAAGAAACTGAAGACCTTGTTTTCATGGAGGGGAATGTCAAAGGATGTTAGACAGTATGTCAGGAAATGCCCCACTTGTCAGCTTTCTAAGTATGACACTTCAGCAAAGCCTGGGTTATTACAACCTTTACCAATTCCTGAAGAGGTTTGGGTAGACATATCTATGGATTTCATTGGAGGATTGCCCAAATCCAATGGAAAAGAGGTTATTTTTGTGGTAGTTGACAGGCTGAGTAAATATGCTCATTTTGTTGCTTTGTCACATCCCTATTCTGCTATTGAAGTTGCCCAAGCTTACCTTGATCACATATTTAAATTACATGGCTGGCCAAAAAGCATGGTAAGTGATAGAGATGCCATTTTCTTAAGCCAGTTTTGGAAGGGGCTATTCTCTTTGCATGGTACTGAATTTCTCATATCCTCTGCTTATCATCCTGAAACTGATGGCCAAACTGAAGTAGTTAACAGGTGTTTGGAGACTTATCTTAGGTGTATGTGTGGGGAGAAACCCAAAGAGTGGAGTTTATGGTTGCCTATGGCTGAATGGTGGTATAATACCCATTTTCAGTCTGCTATCCAACTCACCCCTTATGAAGTGGTGTATAATCAACCTCCACCAGTGTATCTTCCTTACCTTGCTGGTGACTCTCCCATTGAGGTGGTAGACATAAGTTTACAAAGAAGAGAACAGATGCTTGCACTCATCAAGTTCCACTTAACTAGGGCTCAATCCAGAATGAAGTCACAAGCTGATAAGCATAGGTCTGAAAATATCTTTTGATGTTGGGGATTGGGTGTTGCTCAAGTTGCAACCTTGCAGGCAGAATACAGTGCAACACAGAAGCAATAAAAAATTGGCTCCTAGGTATTTTGGTCCATTTCAGATGGATATCAAAATTGGGAAAGTTTCCTATAAACTCGGGTTGCCTAGTCATAGCAAGATCCACAATGTATTTCATGTGTCTCAGCTTAAGAAATTCCATGGCACCTTACCAGTGGCTACTCAAGTTCCTATTTGGCTACAAGGTCGAGAAGAAGACCTTCTAATTCAACCTGAAGCTATACTAGACACAAGAGTGGTGCAATTTCAGAACAAAGATCAAGTTCAGTACCTAGTTCAGTGGCAACATTATCCACTTCATGAAGCTAGTTGAGAAAGAGCCAAAGATTTTGTTCAGAGATTTCCTTCTTTTCCTGTTCCTTGATTGTTGCTAAGACTTGAGACAAGTCTTCTTTAAGGAGGGTGGTATGATAAGGTCAAATTAGCTAATAGTTGACTTATCATGTTGACTTTTAGTTTTGGAGGGAAAAATCTGTTATAACAGATTTCTAACTGATTTCCTTTTCTGATATTCTCTGTCATTGCTCAAGCTGTTAGATGAGTTTAGTTTCTCTCTTTCTAATTAGCTTATAAATACATTACAAGTTCCTGTAATCATTTCGCATTCAATCAATCAATAAAAATCTTCTTTCTCTCATCTCAATCTCTATCCCTCAGTTGCTTTCCTAGCTTATGTCTATGGTTTTAGTTATTCATAACTCAATTAATTGCTCTTACAGTTTAAAGGTTGCCTTGACTGTAACAAAACACCGTGCGCATGTTCATGCCCAACGTTGTAGGGAGGTTCTGCCCAGATATGTCGAAAGTATGACCGTCACCGCCGCTTCAACAACCTCCAACATCATTGTCGTTATTTTCAATGCACTTCTCTTCCTCTATTATATTAATTCATTTTTCAAAAGAATAATTTCCTTTTATTTTATTTAACAATATAAAATTTATTTGTCAACACTAAATTTGGGATGACGTCGACAACGACAGCATTGACGATAGTGGCGACAGACTCATCGATCAATAACAACTCGCTCCGTAGCGCTATAAAGCATTGTGGCGTCCTCTCCTCTTCGTGTAGGAGATAATTGTTGTAGTTCTGCTATGTTAGAAAGATTTTCTTTCTCCATTTATCTCTAAGATTTTTCACGTCTCATAATAGTTATAATACATATGGTATTTTCATATATTTAGACGAAATGTTACCTTCTTATAAACAATATTAATTTAGGTAAGAGTTTTTAAATTTCTTTACGACATGCTTCGTCCCCATGAATATAATTTTTTTGTTTTGCACCCATGCCGATGATGAGCACTAATTTGATAATTAACTAATAGATACAAACTTCTAAAACTAAAATTCAACAACATAATTTGAATAGTTTTTTTTTTACATCATTATATTCTCCATCCCATTAACGTGTTTGTAACCATATAACTTCTTAATGCCCTTAGTTTATTACTTTTAAGTGTAGAAAACATGAAAAGTGTAAGTGGAATACAATTTGCAAAAGAGGAGTGGTACCTATTTATAGGAAGCCTCAAGTCTATGCCTAGTACTTGGTATATTTTACCTCTCAATAGATATCCCACCTACCTCTTCAGTGGGATCCTTCTAGTTTCCTATAAAATATCTTAGGTCTCTCTAATATTCTACAGAAATATTTTGGCTAAGTCTATCAATAATTCAGGATTGTTCTAGAAGTCATTGGAGCATCATTTTAAGTTCTAACAATGAACCTCCAAAAGCCATCCACATCACATAATACTAGATTTTGTTTATCACAAACAACCATGCTTCTCCATGCTCAACTCTACGGAGGAGGTTTGTGCCCAGATTTCCCCTTTACACCGTCGCCAGTGGCGGAACTACAGAGTGTCCCGAAATTTTGAAAGAAAAAAATAACAATATCGCTGGGGTCTACGAGACCTGTTATATCGTAGAGGCGGTCTCTTATTTTATAGTAGAAAAACCAAACCCTGCACGTAAGGGAACGGGTATAACCACAAAATCTAAGAGACCATTGATTTAAAAAAAACCGACCTCTTAAAATTGAGTAACATACCGCCCTCTTTATCAATTCAAATCTAAGAGACCAGTTATTTACGTACATGTTTTCTTAAATAGTGTTATTTATTTCTAATATTTTACATAAAGTTCGTAGAAAATAATTATAATAATTTTTTAGGTATTTGATTGTAATATAAATATTTATTATATTTGGGATGATAATTTTTTTTTTTTTAGTATATATCGTGTGTTGTGAACGATGGTGATCCAACACCCTAAACATCCTAGATACGCCATTGACCGTCGCTATGCCACGATCATTGACACGTTGCCGCTATTAACACTAGTGGGGAACTAGGAATGTGATTGTTTGGTGGTCGATAGGTTGAGATATGTAGCACCTAAAATCCTTTACAAAGTTTATCAATTTGATTTTTTACGTTTCCTAAAATACTTAAAACAAAAAACACTTCGGTTTTTTTCATGAAATACCTCGAGTTTGTCATAATTCACCAAATGTCCACGACTTTTAGTAATACATAAATTACCCTATTACAAAACTTAATAGTTTTATACGGATTATCAATCAAGTAATACTAGAAAAAATTAAGTATCTGAACTTAGGAACGATTGTGGAAACCCTAACATATTTAGTGGATATTCTGTAGTATTGGCAACAAATTAAATATAAAAAATACATAAAGTTTTGCAACTGCCATTTTCTGGTGCACTATTTTCCCGCCAAAAAAATATTTCTAAAATATATCTTATGTATTTATTTTCTATCATTTCGTATGAACGGTTTATATATAGAAAAAGTATGGAATTATAGAATGTGACAATAATAGATACCACATCATAAGAATAAGTTTAAAATTATTTTGGAAATATCATAGTCAAATCCCTATATCATTAATGAAAAATATATGTTTCTAATTTTGATAAGAAAATTTTATACTACCTCCGTTCCTTAATGTTCTTTACGCTTATTATTTGCACGGACTCCAATGCAATATTCAACGACTTATATATCCATTTCCGTATGCGAAAAAATTATAAAAATTTGACAATTTTAAAATACATAACGAAACCAATCTAACAAGATCTTACATGATAACATTTGGATGTATATAACAGTGGGAATTCACAGTCAAAGTTTTCATACTTTTGACACATATTCCAAAGCGTAAAGAACATTAAGGAACAGAGGTAGTATTAAATTAAATGACTATGTTGATGATTTGTTGATACACATGAGTCTCAACACGGGAGAAATATTTTATAAAAAATATTGTTAAGTTAAACAATAATCAACAACTTTTGTGTAAGATAAACCGGAAAAATCATTGGTCTTTAACTAATTATTTTTATTGTTTAACTAATTGGTTTCAGGACTTAACTAATTAGGTCAAGTGTTTAACTAATTGATTTTATTGTTCAACTTATATGACATCAAAGCGGTCCCGTCATATATAATTATTATTAATTATTAATTATTATTTATTAATCATTAATCATTGATTATTTATTATTAGTTATTAATTATTACTCCGTAATTATTAATTAAAATAATAATTTATTAATAATATTGCATAAAGTAATTTATGTTTAATTTATATTTTATTTATTTGTAATTACGTTTTACTCCGTACACAATACACAGTATGTATTGAAAAATGAATAAAAGACATTAAATGTCCTTAAATGTCATTTTACATAGCTACCGCCAACAGCCAACAACTGATTTTACCAAACATACTTGTAACCAATCCATAGTCAAACAGCCAACAAAAGCAGCCCACTTGAACAGCCAAGTAAAACAGCCGACAGCCAACAGCCAACAGTCAATTGCCAAACAGGGCCGATATCTTTTATATAACCAACTAAAGACAGATATATCAGATTTTTTTTCATTAACTATGTGGCTTAACATTTATAAACATCCACTGATAGATTACAGTCACATTATATATTGTGGGGGAAAGTAATAACTAATAAGTATACATTTCTCAAATCTTACTTGGATGCAAAAATGTCTTCCAAATCTTTGTACAAACTCTTTGGCCTGGACTTAAAATCAGACGAAGGAGTCTTAGTTGACGATGAACTTCCACTCTTCCCACGCCAAAACTCGCTCCATTTCGAAGTACTACTTGAAGGATCATTTGCAGCATTCCAACCCCCTTCTTTAAAGCTAGCCTTAGCCATTTCCCTCAGTTGTTTCAACCATGGCTTATCAGTCATGCTTGAGTTCCTACTACTCCTTGAGCTTCTGTGACTTCCATTTCCATTACCTGTTGAATTCAGTCTTACCGATTTCTCTGTTATCTCGCTCTACTATATCCTCTGGCATCCATTTGTCGACATTTTTTATAGGAACAAAGAGCAGGAAGAACCTTACAAAAGCAGCTCCCCGCGAAAAACGATTTCTTTGAAGTGTCAAGCTTTCGTATTTGCTTAAACAGAACATACCACTCGTTGATAATCAAAGCATGAAAGCCCAATAAAAACAGAGAAAGCATGAGTATGCCAATTCCCCTCTCAGCTTCAGTAGAGAATTCTGTGTGATCCAATAAAGCCAAACAAGTCGCAAACATGCCCATTTCACAAGCAATTGATATGATCTCAACTAGTTGCACCTTTTTCTTGATGCAAGGCTTCTTAAGTACTAGGAAGAAAAGCTGGAAAGAAGTAACGCATAGCAATATTGTAGCAGGAGACTTAAAGAACGGTTTCTCCGAGTATAAACCAGCTAAAATTCCTAGTAAGAACCGTTTTATGAATTCGAGGAAGGTGTAGTATATTCTCAGGATACCGAACAATTTCTGAATAAAAGGTGCCTCAGCGTCTTCAGTTTCATCTTCAGAAACAATTATTGTGCCATCCGGCATGTGATTCCCACCGGTGATCATTTAGAGCATGTACTTTGGCGGGCCTCTGAGATTTTCGAATAAAGGACCAAACTTGGCCAAGTATATGGAATTTGCTGGGTTTTTCCATGGCCCCTTTTACCTGGAGTAACTCGGATTAGTTCTCAATACCAATAGAATTTTCTTCCCACTTGATGAAATTCCTTGTATTGAAGTAACCATCCCAGTGTGATCCCATATGAGAGGAACACAAACAAGGCTAATGGAAAAGATGATGTGAAAATCAGTAGTAAAACACCAATTATAGTCCCAGCAGTTGTTTTCCCTGTACTCGTGACAGTAAAAATAAGTAGAGTTAAAATCAAAATGAGAACATTCAAGTTCAAGAAAACAAAGATAGAAAGTAAATGACAGACCTTTGATTATGGCTGCTGAAGCGAAACAGATGCAAGGTACAGCTAGAATTATAAGGAGTATCTCAAATCGCGGTAAAACAAGAGCACCGTAAGTCTTTAGACTTCAGACTAACGAGGTTGCTCCGTTATTTATTATGGATCAAACCCGTAGCTTAATGAATCATAGTATGTATTATGGATCAAACCCTGGTTAGTTGCAAATTAGTGAAATATTAGACAATAAAGAATGAAGATATCCAGAATTTAAAATTTGAGGACGGGGAATTTAGAGACATGTATCATTCATGAACATGGAATATGTTACAACAAAGAATGAATCAAATCAATGTAAGGAATACATAATTTTACCACTACGACTCATGGCCGATGCTTAGAATGTGGGTAAGAAGACAAAGGTGCACCAATAGCAGCACTTCTCTTTCGAGGCATAGGCAGCTTGATTTGACTGTGGTAAACAACAAAAACCAGGACTAACAGTATAATAAACAGAAAAATGGGCGATGACACGACCTCCATGTATTGTGGAGTTGTTATCAGAGTTTTAAAACCACCTGTCCTCCACATATGTTCTCCTTCTACCAGAGAAGCTCCCAATGTCCAAGAAATATCTCCAGGACCAAAGATGATGTCTGCATTTCCTAGGCATAAACCATCCTCTATCAGGGATGCCAAATACAACACCTTGAAACAATATTGACTAATTGAGACTTTGCTCTCGTCGTCCCATGTACTTGAGCATAGATGCTGGGCTGTCTCCCAAATTTTTGTCAAGTTGGATTTTGTGGTCAAATTTAGCATGTTGTACACGGCGAAGAATCCAGATAAAGCATGGTACCGGACATCAGTTCTGGTGTTAATGGCAATGTTAAGGATATTCTTGCCTGTAAAAAGAAGCATTATTGATGGTCAGAGGTATACCCCTTCAGAAACTCAGATCACTGTCAATGTAAAAGTCTAAAAAAATCTTAATGATGTAACACCATACAAAAGATTGCTGTAGAAGAAGAATACAGAAGAATCGGGTAAAGGGCTGGCCTTTTCTGATTTCAACAAAAAGTCCCAGAAAAATCTACCATCCTTTTGTTTCACAAAAACCTTGATTTTTATAATTATTCCTATGTCCTAATTTTGCAAAATATTCTAAGTGTGAGTTTATCCCAAGTCTCAAGGTGAGTCTTGAGTCCGAGTCTTGGGATAATGTGATAAAAGAATACGAGTCTAGAAGTGATTTTGAAAATCCGAGACTCACTCAAGACTCTACTTTTTTCTCCCACCAAATCAAATCATGACACATGAAAATAGATATATAAATAAAATATTATTCTAGGAGGTGAATATGAGGTGAGTCTTTAGTGAGTCTGAATAATGAAAAAGTAGGAAAAGTTAGTGAAAAGCTGATGTGGCAGAGTCTGGAGATTGTGGTGAGTTTGGGGGATAAACTCACCCTAAAGGCTGTTAACCGCAAGTTCTAATGAGCTTAATTACCAAAAAAAAAAAAGAGGATATTAAAAAATCAGATTGATAATACTAGCAAGCCTTAAGTTATGAAGGAAGATAAATGAAACTATGAAAGAAAGGATGGTAGCACGAAATCTGATACTCACCCTCATGTAGAGATCTTCTCTGGCAACTTGAATTTGATCTAGGTTCTGACCAGTCTGGAATGCTTAAATTCATTGCTGCAGCTTGTGTAAGTATTTTGCATTTATCCCAATTGGGATCTCCGACCAAACGTAGCAATGACTCTGGTTTAGAACAACCGCTA
Organism: Spinacia oleracea; assembly: GCF_020520425.1. NCBI lineage: Eukaryota > Viridiplantae > Streptophyta > Magnoliopsida > Caryophyllales > Amaranthaceae > Spinacia > Spinacia oleracea. Next base: position 6,544,241 of record NC_079491.1, read on the forward strand.
CAAGTATAATTTCCTAAGAAGTTTGAACTAAGACATGGATGTGTTACATGATCATATCCACCATCATAATTTCCCATTGACTTTACTTGAACAAGAATTGCAACTGATCTATCAAAATTCAAAAGCCTTATTCAAACCAAAAGCAGGCAAAGAATAAGCCATAAGCTGACGTTCAACAGGACCAATTTTCGACACCAAGAGGTGGCTGTGGCTATCCTCTCTCGCCTTATCTGCTTCAAACACTACCTGCAACGAAGAACCTCCCAAATCAAGTAGCCCTAATGTGGGCAAGGGTAACTCACTCGTTGATCTATTCAAATAACCCATTTTATAATTCAAAGCAACCCAACCATAATAGGCCTCTTCTCTCCCACTTAAAACCCTAATCCAATCTCTTCTCCACATAAAAGTATGTTCCTTGACTGTTGGTTCAGTGGTGATTGAGGCTGAACTTGGTAGGGAGGACCTGTGTTCGATCCCCCGCAACAACAATTGGGAGGGGAATGGAACCTATCCACTCAGAACTCGCCCCGAATCCGGATTAGCCCTAAGGGTGAACCGGATGGTACACCAAAAAAAAAAGTATGTTCCTTGACAACGCGTTCTACATCTTCCAGAACCTTCTTGCCATCTTCCACAGCAAGCCTCCTCAATCCAGCAGTAGCTAAAACAAAAACCGGCGTATCTCCATGTCTATCCTTTGGTATTAATTGCTCCGCCCAACGCAATAACGGCACCAAGGAAGTCCTCAGTCCCGAATAATTACCAACATATCTATCCAAACCAGGCTCAGTTTGCATACAATGGTACTCACAACCATTTTTCCACAAAGGATTCTTCGTCGAATTACCGGGATAACAGTGCAATAAAATTGGCAAACCCCAATTTCTTCCACCGTCTATTCCCCACTCGTAAACATTCACTCTAGTGCCAGTACTACCACAATCCACAACCACTGTAAAAAACGGCTTAATCTTCCCCAATAATCCATACCCATAAACTAAACCAGCTGAAACTAACACAATTGCTAGAAAAATCAGGCAAATCTTGACTTTTTTGTATGATTGAAAACACCCCAGCATGGAAATTTTTCGTTTAGATGGGGTTTGGGGTTCTTCCATTTCAAAGTCACGCACATTACCATAATCTCAGTTCTCCAATTTTCTCATTTAATTTTCACAAAAATCACTCTAATTCAACAAATTAAACACAACCCAGAAAACAATTCGATAATTAAACATAACCCATATGTTTATATGATCAATCAAATAAAGAGTAGTCCTTGATTTCATCGATTTAGCTCAAATTTGCTGAGCTTGAATAATCCTAAAAATTAGCTTAGATTTAACGGATATTTCATGAAATGCCCTCGAGTTTTTCCATAATTCACCAAACGCCCATCAAGTTTCAATAATTCATAAAATACCCCTCACAATTCGTACAAATACCCAACATACCCTTACTAATAACGGACCGTTAGTCTGCCGTTAGCCAAGTTTTCTATTCACCCAAATGCCCCTATTCTGAAACTTATTTCACCAAATGCCCCTATTGTGAAACTTATTTCACCAAATGCCCCAAACTTATGTATAGCTATTTTGATGTTTCAGCGACTAGTTTTTGTGTTTGAAAGGTAGCTGTTGGTCACGGTTGACTATAAAAGCCCCTTTGCTGAATGGTTCTTGTAATTTAGATGTTATTTTGATTTGCATTGCTAATTTCATAAGATTTTTGTCATGAGTTTTCTTTCAAAATCATCATCCAAACCCAATGAGTCCACATATACTAGAGTACCTACCAATTTTTGTTATTGTGGTAGGAAATTTGTCATTCGAAGCTTTGATACAACACTCAATCCACAAAGGTTGTACTACAAGTGTGATCCTTGAAACAATCTGAGATGGTGAAAGGGAGTAGTTGAGCAAAAAAACGAGGGGCAACAACACGAAGGACAATGCGGGGGAAGCTTAGGCGAAGGAGAAAGTATTGAAAACAGGCGAAACAGTAAGATGCAAGAAGAATTGAAGCAAATGAAGAAGAAGCTAAAACAACAACAAAAATTAGTCAAAGTTGTAATACAAATGGGGATATTGATGTTTGTAATTTTACTGTTTGTAATCATGAAGTAAACACAAGTAATGAGAAACAAATTCACATTTCATAAATAATTGATGTTGCATAATCTGCACAAAATACCAAACTGGGAAACATTTCTGTTTTTAGCTTCACTTACAAAACATCTTTGCACCAACTACATTTAATGTTATTTTCTACTCAATGAATATGTGCAAGATCAAAACAGATGTGCAAAAAACTACCCCAAAAAGCATTAGCAGCTATCCAGAAGAGCTTGTGGAACACCACTTCAACCTCCATTCCTACTACAATAACAAAATTTGTTAGGTACCCTAATATATGTGGACTCATTGGGTGTAGAAGATGATTTTGAAAGAAAACTCATGACACAAATCTTATAAAATTAGCAAAGTAAAGTAAAATAACATCTAAAATACAAGAACCATTCAGCAAAGGGGTTTTTATAGCCAACCATGACCAAGAACCACTTTTCAAACACAAAAACTAGCTGTCGGAACATCAGAATAGCTATATTTAAATTTGGGGCATTTGGTAAAATAAGTTTCCTACTAGGGGCATTTGGTGAAATAAGTTTCAGAATAGGGGCATTTGGGTGAATTGGAAACTTGGCTAACGGCGGACTAACGGCCCTGGTATGTTGGGTATTTGTACGAATTGTGAGGGGTATTTTATGAATTATTGAAACTTGATGGGCGTTTGGTGAATTATGGCAAAACTCGAGGGCATTTCATGAAATTTCCGTAGATTTAATTATATACAGTAAATTGTATGATCCACGCACCTGGTACTCTGGTATTCTTAGATCTCCTCGACTATCGCTTTCTTCGATCTTTCGAGTAGAATTCAAAAGTGACTACGCAACAGACTTGTTTTGCACTTGAAGGTTGACAGATTGGTTGGTGTTTTCTGCCGTTTCAGTCTAATTTCCTTTCTCGACTTTTGTTTTTCTAGTTCTTTGGCCTTTCTTCCATATTTACCCCCCAATTGACCCCCTCTGTTAATCTTGGAGATTAACCGGAAAACCTCGTGAAGTAGAGGAAATCGATTACGGTTCAATTAGATATTTAGATTAGAATCAAGTCGGCTCTATTTAGCTGAACTTATTCGGACTAATCTAATCTAATATATATATCTATCTATCTATTTATCTATCTATTTATTACTATATACTAAAAGAGACACTGACACGTGTCATTTTCTGGTGCGATTTTTTCCCGCCAAAATGTTTTTTTTATTTTTTACTTTAAAATAAATAAATTACATTACGTTTTTTTTTAGGAAACTATGATAAAAATATATTTTAATTACCATAGATATGATATGTACTGCATAATATATTATTGGAGAAAAGCTAAATCAGTATTATTTTGTCGATATAATTTTATTTATGTATTATTATAACTTTTTAATCTGATAAGAAATATAAAAAATACTGATAAATGAACTTCTAATGTTAGTCTACTATTAATAATATAATACATGGTAACTGGTAAGTAAGAATGTTAATTAAAATAACAATACATGGTAAGTAGACTAACATATAAGTTTATTTATCAAGATTTTACTCAATTCAAAATATGTTGTATTTGACTAACTTGGTTATGATCGGGTCTTTTCGAAAATTAGTCTTGAGTCATACGGGTTTGGTTAACGTTGTTAGATCGTTTTACACTATAATTTTTAACTTTGTATAGTAATATGCAAATTTAGTTCATTTGAATATTTTTTTTTACACAACTTTGAATTTATATTTTTTCATATATCCTTTTTACTTTCATGTTTTCCTAATATCACAATTCTTTTAGCTACTATTAAAATAATAAATTGTTTTAGTTGTAGCCGTGCGTTGCACGGGCCCTAAGCTAGTTATATATAGAGGAGACATATTTGCTGAAATATTAGAGCGCCACCTAGGGGTGTTCATTATCGGGTACCCGGTTAAACGGGTACACGAAAATGCGGGTAGTCATTTTGTCGGCCCATGACCCGACCCGGAATTAACGGGTACCCGACTAACGGGTACCCGGTTATCCCGGGTCGGGTCATAGGGTACCCGATTTCTTTTAAAAAAAATTGTTTTCCCAACTCCCTGTAAATAATCTTATACATTATTTTAAATAAAAATTAAACATCCAACAAAGAAAAAGGGAGGCATAAAGCAGTAGCATAATTTCCATTTCCCAATAGTTTCAAAGCAGTAGTTGTTAGCAGACTCCATTAGGAAGTTTTTCACCATGGAATAGACGCTTCGACTAGATGCAATTCAAAAACTCTACCAAAGGAGAAAAAAATAATTAAATGAAACAAACTCACTTACACCGGTACATTTATAGATAGTAAAATCAATTGAAACTAATACTCAGTACGCAGTAACAATAAAACTAAAGTAAAACACTAAAAACCTCATCTTTGGTATTGAGAGGTAGTAGCCAAGTGGGCACAATCAGTGATTAAATAAGCACAATCTAGGCATGATCTCCACTAGGCACAATCTAATAAAACCCAGAAGGCCTAAACTACTAAACTCTCCAACGCACGGTGTCACAATGCGCACAAACAAATGCACAATTACACAAACACGTTTTTTTTTTTACCGCGTATTCGGGTACCCGTTTAATCAAAAGAACGGCCTGTGACCTGACCCGGTACCCGGTAAATATTCCGTGCCGGGTACCCGGCCCATTTATTTTACAAAAAACAGAAAATTACCCTACTTATTTGTGTCGGGTCGACGGGTCGGGTAATGCGGGCCGGGTATTTTTGAACACCCCTAGCGCCACCTATTTTATTATTGGTTTCGGCCAATGAAAAATAAGATTTCTAATTTATTTTTGAATTAAAAAAATCAAGTGTCACGTAGATAATTAATTAGGTGCCACGTAAATATTTAATTAATTAATTACTAATATGTACAACTCCATCCAAAATCAAACACTAATCTAAAATAAATAATATATATATACAGGGGAGTTTTTTAGAGAGCATTGAGAGCGTCCACGTAGGATTTCACGTCATCACATATAATTAAGTTATTAACTAATTAAATAAATAATATTAGAGTCTTCCATGATTGACTACTTAATACTCCGTATGATAAAGATAGATTCCAATAATATTAGAGTCTTGCCATGATTGACTACTTAATATGATAAAGATAGATTCCAGAAACTTCATCTACATTTTTGTACATATATACTAGTTATTGGACCGTGCGCGATCCAATGTATAAAAAAATTATTTCGTAAAAGGAATTTACAAATTTATGGCGAACTCTAAGAAAACAAAGCTAAAGCTCGATTTGCTCATAATTGATAATATGTGATTATAAATACGTTTACAAGAGGTTTCATTGATATATTTTAACATTTCACATGCAACATTAAGCTCTCCGAAATTATTATTGTAGTATTCCACATGGACATTAGCAACGTGCTTAGGTTGAAATGGAAGGGGGAACATCTCATAGAGAAGCAAAGACAAAAAGAAGGGTAAAATAGACATTACACTATTGATAAGAATAAGACAAAAGAAAAACAAAGAAGGAAATTAGGGATATATAGGTAATTGCACTATTGGGTTAATAGTAATAGAAGTTCAAGGTTTTATAAGTATTAGGATACACATATAAACTTATGTTGGGGATTCACAAAAATCTCAACCTTTACCCTAAAAATCTCAAGCCTCACAAGATGATGTATTCCATCATATGGTACATTTTTATTTTAAAGTTATCTTAAAGTTTTTTATTTTAAAAAAGACAAAAAGTGCTAATTGACAAACCCAACACTAGTTTAATTATAAATTGAACTATTAGAAAAAATGTTATCAATAAGGTTTCGACCTAGTGATTAAGACTTAAAGATTGTGTACAATAGATCATAGATTTAAATCCCTCTGTTATCGCTAAGTTAGCTAGGTGCACTCTAAAGGCAAAATATTGTCAAAACTACTGCGCTTAAATATACAATAATAAAATTGCATAAAAACGCATTTTATTATCACATGATCGTAATGCATTAATAGTTTTTATTATATTAGGTATGGAAATCAACACACCATTTCTATTATCTTTTTTTTTCCCCACTATGATATAGTATTTCACTTTTTCACCACAATTGGCCTAAGATATCAGCATTTTTCAAAGCTATACTGCAATAATGTATGTTGTTACACTCGATGTTTTATAACTAGCTTTCTTCATTTTCTACTTCCAACTTAACGTGATCGTTTTATGAGTTAAACCCATCTAGGTCGGAATTTTAGGTGGTTGGTATGGGGATTATGATCGCACACCACAAATAATCATCCATAGGAATATGTCATCAAGATTAGGTTAGTAATTAATCATTTTAGAAGAAGTTATACGACCCCATGACCCACTCGTCTTCTTAATCCGACATTCCAAGTTATAGTCGGGTTTAAATTAAATCAAACCTCGTATAATCAGACAGGTTGATCAAGATATATGGAGCTATTTAAAATCCTTTATTACCAAATTTAACTTCAAGATGCCAATTTGAATACTCTGTAAAATTAAATAATTTAAAACCAAAAGGAAATGTAAAAATTAACACAAATTAAAAAGGACAACAAAGGTAAAAAAAAATCAAAAAAATCAAAAGAGTGAAGAAGGAGGTCTTGTTTTTGTTGGCTTAATTGCAATTTCAGAACTAAGTTGACAATTCAATTCAATTTAGTTTAGTTCAGTTCAGGAGCATTAAATTTAATTTTATTCAAGGAAAATTTGTAAATATTAATCCAACCTTTGGCCAGTTTTCTTTAATTAAGCCAACATATGAGTTATTTTAGAATAATCCGAACTTTTATAGTCATTCTCTTTTAATATTTACAAATTTTCCTTTATTCAATTAAATTTAACTTATTATTTATTTCAGTCCAGTTCAGTTCAGTTTGGAAACATTAAATTTAATTTAATTCAATTAAATTCAACTTATTATTTATTTCAGTCCAGTTCAGTTCAGTTCAGAAATATTAAATTTAACTTATTATTTATTTCAGTTCAGTTCAGTTCAGCTCAAAAGAACGAGTACGGAGTTTGCTTCGTCCTTCACTTTCTCTTGCAGTCTAGGGCTCCCGCCTGCAATTTTCTCTCTCTTCCCCTCTTTCTCCCCCTTCTCCCCCCTTCTCCCCCTCTCCCTCTTTTCAACCCTAAATTCATTCCTTATTCAACACAATCCGATCAACCAGAACACCCAACGGTGAGGAATAATCCGGCCGCCGGAGTATCTCCGGTCGGCGGCGTACCCCCGTCCGATTTTGCGGCAACGACGCTAATTTCTGAACTTTGTTCTAATTTTACGGTCGATCAATTTTTTCAAACAATTTGTTTTACAATTTTCGATCCTCCGATTTAGGGGTTTGGTTAGTTTTGAAGATCAAAAATCAAACGCGGTATCAACCTATTGAGTTCGCGAAGTTTGAGAGGTTACAATCCGAATTGCAACAACATAAGGTGATTTCTTCTCACTTATATTTGTGGAAATCCGTTGAATGTTATGGAAGTATGTTGAAATGTCATTCTACTGGGATTATTACTGCATTTATTTGGCTATAATTTCAAGTTGAATTTGCTAGATATTTCTCTTAAATTTATTTTATTTGAAGATGAAATCTGCTCAGGTTGTTGTTGATATTACATTTTTGTTTACCGGCATCAAGAGGAATTTGTTCGGTAACAATTTGAGCTAATTGCTTCTTCCCCGTCACATCAGTTTTAAGAAATTAGAAAAGTTTTTGTTTTTAGTTAGATTGTGGTGAAGTAAGCAACTCCGATGCTGTTTTCAGGTAAATGTAAGTGTAATTTGCTTTACAGGTAGCAAATCACTTCATTTGTAGTTTTCCTGATGCTTGTGGGTGTCTGGTGTAAGGATTTAGCGTTTTCACTATTTGGGAGGATGGGATTTCAGAGGTGGAGGGTTGCTGGAATTGTTCATGTGTGATTATTTTAACACGAATAATTGCTTTTAGGCATACATAGGTAGAGGTGGAACAAGGGAGCTAATTGATTGTCCATTCGATTGTACTCCCTCGGTACCTGAATACTTGCAACATGTTGACCGGCACACTTGCCAAAACACTAGTTTGACCGCAATTATACGCAATTACATATTACTAAAAGCTTTAAAAAATTAATATTTAAAAAATATACATTAAGACTAGTCCAACAACATATGACACAATAACATTTGATTTTTTTTTATATTAGGAAGAAAATTTGATCAAAGTTAATGTATGAATAGTGCATAAATCAACATGTTGCAAGTATAATGGAACGGAGGGAGTATAGTTTAGGGTTGCTCATGAGATGTTACACAAATGCTTCTTTGAGTAATAAATTGGAATTTGTTGAGCGACTAGTGTATCAAGAAGAGAGAATGGAGTAATTATGCAGATGATACCCATAATTCAACTTCTTAAGTTTTGAATGCTTCCTTGTGTGTGTTTTTATTTCCCTTACTTTGGCAGTACACATCAAAGTTGGCTTGACAATTTTGTGTTGTTTGGGAAACTTTTTATGAGTTAAGGTGTTACTGAAAAGTAGACTTTTGGAATTAATTACCAACAGCATGATTCGGTGAAATAGATTGTATGCAAGTATTGATTTTAGTTGCTTCCAGATTGCCTTGCTTCTGTAAACCCTAAGGTTCCCTCCAAATTCTTTTTGTCAGTTCGATGTGTGCATTCTGCATTAATAATTTATTGTTGTGCTTGGCCCCATTTGCTCCGTACTACACACCTAATAGTATGTATTACAATATCTTGACGATGACAATAATATTAGTTCTATCTACTAATGATAGTGTTAGCTAAGTATGTCGTTTGACTCATTTGCTTGCTGATAAAGTTTGTTTAGATTTAGATTTTTTCACTTTTAGTTCCCTATAGGTGGTGCATATTATTAAAAATTCAAAACATGTATGATGTATCAGATGTAAGTAAGGACATGCAAGTTAACAGTACATGTTAATACTCCTATTTAGAAAATTCCATTGTAGTCGTCGTACACATGTACTCACTGGTCGCTGTCTCAGATTGTGGAACTCTTAGATTATGTTGTAGTCACTGATCTCACTTCAGTGTTTCTACTTAATTCTATTCTGTTTGACTAGCTGTATATTAGCCTTTGCTTCGTCCCGCAATATGTATTTGGTTTTTTTGTTGTTAATTTTTAATTTGAATCATGTGACAGGTTGGATGATCTTGCAATTGTCGTCTAGCTATGACATCAAGTACGATAACTGGAGACCGAAGGTATCTCAGCAATTAGCGATTAGTTTTTAAATCTCTCTAGTGTGTTTGTGTGTAGATCATGTGTATACATTCAACGTATCCTAACTTTCGGTAAGTTATTGTTAAGTTAAACGGTTTTCTCATGAAATGTCCCTGAGTTTTTCCATAATTCACCAACTGCCCCTCGAGTTTCAATGATACATAAAATTCCCCTATTTCAAAATTTAATACACGAACTACCCTTAATAACATCACCAACCCTAATTAACCCATCCATTAACCCGTTTCCTCTTTTCTTTTCTTTCTTTCCTCCTTGCTTCTTCCCTTTTCTCCATTGCTTCCGTGCCACTCCAACATCGTCCAACCACAATCCGGCCACCACCAACACCCCAACCCTCCACCACTAGTCTCTCTCCTCTCTCTCCCTTTTCTCACATCAAACCCTGATCGACCAACCACCGCACGACCACCTGCCTCACACTACACCCCTTCCCTTCAGCATCCTCCCTCCTCTCCTCGTCACCCACTACCCAAAAAACCCATTAAAATTCCCACCTGCAAAACCATAACCCTTCTGCTGCCTCACCCATCTCAAACACCCACCTGCAACATTAATTCCAACAATTTCGAGGAGGAGAGGAACGAATAAACACCCAGCCCAACTCTTCCTCCCCAGGATGCAACACATACTCGGGTTCAACTGGCCTCATCATCTTCATCAAAAAATCATTGAATTCAGGAGGCACAAAAAACCTTATCATCACTCTTCTTAATTAGTCGCTTTCAGGTTTTTGCCTTTGACTCATGGCCCCAATTCCCATCCCTTTTTCTTTGTTAAACTCTGGAACGTCGTCGTCTATTGGTCATCATACGATTTGAATGTCGTCGTAGTCCATCAACGGACAACGGCTCTCCATCCTCGTCGCGGAATCTGATAAAAGTGAGATGAAATTAGGGATTGGAAACCCTCATATGAGAGTTGTGTAGAGAAAAGAGGTAGGAAATAAAGGATAGGAGAGAGAAAAACTTACTGGTCATCTTCGAACGCCATTGATGGATTGATTTGATTGAAGATTAACTCAAGTTCCGTTCCAATTGAACATACAAAAAAGAAACGAAAATCAAATTGCAGAAATTTGGAGTAGGTATCAAATGGGAAGATATAGGAGTAGGAGCTGGGTACGAGACTACGAGTTCGACAAGGGTGGAGGTGGAGGTGGAGGTGAAGGAGGAGGAGGATGTCAGTAACTTGGCTACCGTGATAGTTGAGGTGGGCGGTGGGTTAATGGAAGAAGGGGAAAGTGAAAAGAAAAAGAAATGGGTGGGTTAGTGGGTTAATGGATGGGTTAATAAGGTTTGTTTATGGGTGGGTTGATTAGGCTGGTTAATTAGGGATTAATTGGTTAATGGGTTGATTATGGGGGTTGATGATGTCATTAAGGGTATTTGGTGTATTAAGTATTGCAATAGGGGTATTTGGTGTATTATGTTTTGAATTAGGGGTATTTTATGTATTATTGGAACCCGAGGGGCAATTGGAGAATTATGGCAAAACTCAGGGGTATTTCATTAAAAAACCGTATAAGAAAGGTAGGATGAATATTTCAAATCTAAAATATTTTACATCTAGTTATGGATGGAAGGTGAATAAAATAATTCGGGAAAAAAAAATACAAAAAGAGTAGCCACTAGCGAGATGAAATTATCTAGACAATTCTTATTTTAGAAGTAAAATAATCAATTACTTATTAAAGAACCCTCTTTTTTATTGTTTGCCCATGACCACGCATTTGAAACCTCTTAAATTTGGAATTTTATATAGTTTAGACCTAGCTTTTGGCTTCATCTAGTGGTTGGCTTGACAATTTTGCGAGTTCGAAGTTCAAGCTTCAACAATGAGATTTGACTTGCCGGTTCAAGGGAGTTTTCCTTGCCCCCTTACCCTATTCTAATTTTACGTGTTCAACATACGGCCCGGGGGGGGGGGGGGAGGAGAGGGAAAAGTAAACACAATTAAGAGGGATTTGAAATATCAGATTAAATTCTCAAATGTCCAACTATTTTAAAATGACTGTTACCCAATTGTTCCAAGTTGGCTGGATCTGTCAGGTTTCTTCACTGGGATCATTACAAAAATTATAGTTCTGACTTCCTAGTCCCCACCAATTGCTCCGAATATCAGGGTTCCAAATATCAGGGCTACACTTGAGCTACCCATTGGTTACCACTAGGAAAGCGGTTCAAAACATGTAATTTGAAACAGGTTCTTAAAATGCAGAAGTGGTTGTTTACTTTTTCGTGTTACCCTTAGGTTTTGTTCTCTTCCCCTGAAATATGTTCTTGCATGAATTTTTCTGGTATAATCTAATATGATCTCATGGTTTGACTGAACTTGGCCTACATTTATACATTGATATGTAAGAAAAGCATTATAGTATTGTTAGATTCGTCTTAATGTGTATTTTTCAAAAATCTAATTTTCATATTTTTTACAAATGCAAAATTAAAGATGTATGGCAACGAGCATACAACAGAAGAAGATTTGGTTATATTTGATTTTAACAAGAATAAGTAATGCAAATTAGGTGAACAGAACAAAGCCTTAATAACTGAAAGACAACTGATTTGGAGACTACATTAAGAATATGAACTAGTATTGGATTGTCTGTTGTTGCCATTTTTTGTTTATTGTGGAAAAAATGGATGAAAAGAAAGGGATGAGATCAGGCGGATGATGACGAGGATTGTTTTGGCTGTTTGATTGGAGGCTGAAAATGGGGATTTGACCCTCACCCTCTTGGCTGTTATCCTATCAATTGGTTTTTTACTTAATGAGATCAGATTGGGGTGCCCATTGTCTAGTTTTAAATAGTACAAGGTAGTGTATCAGAATATCGATTCTAATTATGACATTCTTAAGGTAAATGTCAACTGTTTGTAGGGACCTGAGATATTTACGGACAAAAAATCATCTTTTTTTATGTCGTTTTAGCATTTACTACTTGTTTATCTTTATTTTTTATATGCATTTTCAGTAAATATCAACGTTTTGCGGGGACCTAAGATTTGTACGGACAAAATATCATCTTTTTTGCGTCGTTTTAGCATTTACTTCTTGTTTATCTTTATTTTATATATGCGTTTTCAGTACATTGTTACATTATAAGTTTACAAAAAATTTAAAATCCGGGACAACTTACAACTCTACTCATTATTATGGTTGGTTACACAGATGGTCTTCTGCAAGAAGAGGGGGCATGACAGTCTTGGGAAAAGTTGCTGTTCCTAAGCCTATAAATTTGCCTAGTAAAAGGTTTTTGTGCCCCTGATCTCATCTTTGAAGTATTTACTTGAACACTTGCGTTTCTGGAGTTCTTATGTTTTTATTTTGAATGGTTAAGGTTGGAGAATCATGGTTTGGACCCCAATGTGAAAATTGTTCCCAAGTAAGTAGTTTTATCTGTATCTACTCGATTATTCCAAAATTTCAATTAGGATTGCCGCATTTCCCTTTCTATTTTTTTATATAATTTTAAGTAATGAGTCTGAAGGAGCATTTCGTTGCATTGATTCCAGGGGCACACTTAAGTGGGGGAGTCGACCATCATCTTCCGGGTCAAATGCATGGGGTACATCGGCGCTGTCACCAACTACTGATATGCCACACATGCCACATGTTCCACACTTGCAGCCTGGTATGCCTATGAGGCCTGTGTTTTATCCCAGCCGTGTTCATTGCGATGGGTATTACAGACCCCCGAAGGGATTTTGTAATACCAATGAACGAGATTTTCCACTCATGGGAATGCCAGCTGGACCTCCTATTTATAACAGACATGCTAATCAGAATGCTCCTGATAAAAACAATGCCCATCCCAGGTCACGGGAAGGTAGAGGGCCTGAACAAGTAGAGCCTGGTCATCCACAGGATCCCCGAGGACATTTCAAAGTCTTAGGGCATCCAAATGATAGCTGGGCTCGAAGCGAGGAAGAGAAGTTGGGCCATAGTGGGACTATCACTCGCGAGAAGGGGACTTTATCTAAGGCACCGGTGCTGGAAAATGCCTGGGAAGATGATTACAAGAAGGATGAGGGTGGTCATTATGGTAAAAGTGCAACCAAAGAAAATTACAAGAAGGATGAGGGTGTTCATTATGGAAAAAGTGCAACCAAAGAAGTTGCTTCTTGTTTTGATAATAAATTTGCCAAACGTTTGAGCAATATAGATGAAACTCAGATAAGTCCTACCACGGAGAATGAAGTTTCTCCCCAAGATCATTCTTTGATACAGAAGATAGAAGGTTTAAATGCTAAGACACATTCCACTAGTCAAAAAGAGGAGGGTTTTCATAGGGAGGGGCCAAATGACAGGGTGCAAATGATCAATGTCAAGGATTATCGATCAGCAAATGAAGCTAATCCTGATGTTGATCTGGAACGCCATCATCCCACTGGTGTCCGTGTCCCTGTTTCACGTAGTAAAGATGTTTTGGCAGCTGATAGAAGTCGAGAATCATCAGTTGCCCCCAGGTTTTCTGCGCTTTGCATGCTTTGCTCTATTTTAGTTTTTTTTTTGTTAAAATCAAATACAAAATTAAAGATAAATGGGAACGAGCAAACAGTAGCAGAAGAATTGGTTATGCTTGATTTCAACAATAATAAGTAATTAGAATAAGGTGAACAGTACAAAGCCTTAATAGCTTAAAGACAACTGATTTGGAAACTACATTAAGATTAAGAACTAGTATCGGATCATCTGTTGTTGCCATTTTTTGTTTATTGTGGAAAAAATGGATGGAAAGAAGGGGATGGGATCAGGCGGGTGAAGATGAGAATTGTTTTGGCTGTTCTATTGGAGGTGGAAAATGTGGATTTGACCCTCATCCTCTTGGCTGTTATCCTATCAATTGGTTTTTACTTAATGAGATCAGGTTAGGGATCCCATTTTCTAGTTTTAAATAGTACAAGGAAGTGATTCAGAATTTCAGTTGTGATTATGACATTCTTAGGTAAATGTCAACTGGTTTGTTGGGGAACTGGGGACCTGAGATTTGTACGGATAAAAAATTATCTTTTTTGTGTCGTTTTAGTATTTACTACTTGTTTATCTTTATTTTTTATATGTACTGTCAGTACATTGTTACATTTCCATATATAAGTTCGGATATTTTTAAAAATTTGGGACGACTTATAACACTATTCATTACTATGGTTGGTTACACAGATGGGCTTCTGCAAGAAAAGGGGACTTGGCAGTCTTGGGGAAAGTTGCTGCTCCTAAGCCTATAAATTTGCCTAGTCAAAGGTTTTTTTGTGCTTCTGATCTCATCTTTTAAGTATTTACTTGAACATTTGCTTTTCTGGAGTTCTTATGTTTTTATTTTGAATGGTTAAGGTTGGAGAATCATGGTTTGGACTCCAATGTTAAAGTTGTTCCCAAGTAAGCAGTTTTATCTGTATCTACTTGATTATTCTGAAATTTCAATTAGGATTGCCGCATTTCCCCTATTTTCAATGCATTATAGTATTAGAGTATTGTTAGATTCGTCTTAATGTGTATTTTTCAAAAATCTAATTTTCATATGATGTACAACTATGAAATTAGAGATATGGCAACGAGCAAACAGCAGAAGAAGATTTCGTTATATTTGATTTTAACAATATTAAGTAATAAGAATAAGGTGAATAGAACAAAGCCTTAATATCTGAAGACAACTGATTTGGAGATTACATTAAGATTAAGAACTAGTATCGGATCATCTGTTGTTGCCATTTTTTGTTTATTGTGGAAAAAATGGATGGAAAGAAGGGGATGTGATCAGGCGGATGAAGATGAGGATTGTTTTGGCTGTTCGATTGGAGGTTGAAAATGTGGATTTGTTCCTCACCCTCTTGGATGTTATCCTATCAATTGGTTTTTAGTCAATGAGATCAGGTTAGGGTGCCCATTTTCTACTTTTAAATAGTACAAGGAAGTGATTCAGAATATCAGTTATGATTATGACATTCTTACGTAAATGTCAACTGTTTGTGGGGAACTGGGGACCTCAGATATTTACGGACAAAAAATCATCTTTTTTTATGTCGTTTTAGCATTTACTACTTGTTTATCTTTATTTTTTATATGCATTTTCAGTACATTGTTACATTTTCATATATAAGTTTGGAAGAGTTTTAAAATTCGGGACAACTTGTAAGTTGTAACACTACTTAATATTATGGTTGGTTACACAGATGGGCTTCTGCAAGAAGAGGGGACATGGCAGTCTTGGGAAAAGTTTCTGTTCCTAAGCCTATAAATTTGCCTAGTCAAAGGTTTTAGTGCTCCCAATCTCATCTTTGAAGTATTTACTTGAACACTTGCTTTTCTGGAGTTCTTATGTTTTTATTCTGAATGGTTAAGGTTGGAGAATCATGGTTTGGACCCCAATGTTGAAATTGTTCCCAAGTAAGTAGTTTTATCTGTATCTACTCGATTATTCCGAAATTTCAATTAGGATTGCCACATTTCCCCTATTTATGGTATTATAGTATTGTTAGATATGTGTTATTGTGTATTTTTCAAAAATCTAATTTTCATATTTTTTACAAATACTTTAAAGATATATGGCAACGAGCAAATAGCAGCAGAAGATTTGGTTATGTTTGATTTCTAAAATAATAAGTAATAAGAATAAGGTGAACAGAACAAAGCCTTAATAGCTGAAAGACAAAAACTACATTAAGATTAAGAACAAAGCCTTAATAGCTGAAAGGCAATCTGTTGTTGCCATTTTTTGTTTATTGTGGAAAAAATGGATGGAAAGACGGGTATGAGATCAGACGGATGGAGATGAGGATTGTTTTGGCTGTTCGATTGGAGGCGGAAAATGTGGATTTGACCCTCACCCTCTTGGCTGTTATCCTATCAATTGGTTTTTTACTTAATGAGATCAGATTAGGGTGCCCATTGTCTAGTTTTAAATAGTACAAGGTAGTGTATCAGAATATCGATTCTAATTATGACATTCTTAAGTTAAATGTCAACTGTTTGTAGGGACCTGAGATATTTACGGACAAAAAATCATCTTTTTTTATGTCGTTTTAGCATTTACTACTTGTTTATCTTTATTTTTTATATGCATTTTCAGTACATTGTTAAATTTCCATATATAGTTTGGAAAAAATTTAAAATTTGGGACAACTTATAACACTACTCATTATTATGGTTGATTACGCAGATGGGCTTCTGCAAGAAGAGAGGGCATGACAGTCTTGGGAAAAGTTTCTGTTCCTAAGCCTGTAAATTTGCCTAGTCAAAGGTTTTTGTGCTCCTGATCTCATCTTTGAAGTATTTACTTGAACACTTGCTTTTCTGGAGTTTATGTTTTTATTTGAAATGGTTAAGCTTGGAGAATCATGGCCTGGACCCCAATGTTGAAATTGTTCCCAAGTAGTTTTATCTGTATCTACTCGATTATTCCGAAATTTCAATTAGGATTGCCGCATTCCCCTATTTTCTATTTTTTTAATGTAAATTTTAGTAATGGGTCTGAAGGAGCATTTCGTTGCATTGATTCCAGGAGCACACTTAGTTGGGGGAGTCGACCATCATCTTCTGGGTCAAATGCATGGGGTACATCGGCGCTGTCACCAACTACTGATGGTAGTAGGCCATCAACTGCTGGCAGTGACAGAGCTCATGATTCTAATGGCAATACCTGGGGTTCAAGTTCAAGGCCGTCATCATCCTCAGGGGTTTTGGCTTCCAACCATGCTTCATCAATATCTTTACGCCCTTACAGTGCTGATACCAGACCTGGTAGCTCGCACTTATCACGGTTTGCTGAACCTGCACTTGAAGGTCCCGGGGTCTGGGGTACAAACTCGGCTTCAGAACGAGTGGTATGTTCATCAAACAAATTGTCAAATGTGAATTGTATGTCTTTTGATTAGCGCATATTAGGACATTACAGTATAATGATGGCATTATATTTTCCCTTTTGGCGCTATAGATGCTCTAAAAATTAGAATGTTCTTGCAGTAGCTGATTTTTGTTTCCAATGCTGATATGTATTCAGGGAGTTGCATCCTCTGCAAACGGAGAGTTCTCCTTGACTTCTGGAGATTTTCAGACGCTTGGTTCAGAGAAAGACGAATCTAACATGGACATGGAGCCTTTAGGTGCTTATGCTTGCTTGTAGATTTTTGCCCTCAATCATTCTTTTGAATATAGCAACCTTACTCTACCCTCTATTGCTTCTAGGAAAGGGTTTTAGGTTTGGCTCCTTGTTTTGTTCATCCATTTTTGTTTTCACATGAAGATTTTTTTTTAAAAGTGAAGCAATTGCCGATCAGGATGGTGGGTGTATCCTGATGTTTTGCATCTTGTATGGTATTCTAAAATACTGAAAACTATTTGCATTTTGTGTTCAACACTAAACCATTTAGGCTGGGCTGTTGGCAGGTGATTACGAACTATTTCCTTAGTTACCTTTTCTTCACAGCTCTTATGCAGCATGTGGTTGGTGCAAAAGCATCCTTAAGTTGCTTAACTTGCTTTCTCGAAAATGTAGTTTTGATGGTTGTTTTCCTTGCATGATCTTTTAAGATACTGGCCTTTTTAAAGGTTTTTTTTTTATATATATATATATTTTTTTTATCAGTAGACCTGCCTTCTGCTTCAAGGTTACTTACAATTTTGATCACTGTTTTGCCTCATCTGCAGCTTACTCATTTTGTGATTTTATATCATGTGACAGATCGTGCTTCTCATGGACGTCCTGGTTCCTCAGGTGGAATGAGAACCATGACAGATGGTAGAGGAATTGCACATGGTGGTTAGTCCATCTGCTGCTTATAAGTTACTTCTTTTGCTGGCTGATGTTATGTTTCTATTTCTTCTGCTCTTTCTTACCATTCTTTTGACTTCTCTCTCATCTCAGACGATATTTCCAGAAACTCAGATGTCAAAGGTAATTCTTGGAGGAATGATGGTCCTCCATTTGTTGAAGATGGGCCTCGGCCTAACATGGAAAGATGGCACGGAGATCCTTACCTGTATCCTAATTATGAATCTTGGCGTGGTGCCCCACCAGTTAACCCTCCCGGAGGAGGTTGGTATAGAGGCCCCCCTGGTCCTCCTCCTTATGGTGGCCCTGTACCTCCTGGCGGCTTTCCTGTGGAGCCGTTTTCCTATTATCACCCTCAGGTTCCTGCTCATGGTCTAGCCAGCTCTCAGCCAATGCCCCCAGGTGCTGGTCATCCTGGTATGCCTATGAGGCCTGGGTTTTATCCCAGCCCTGTTCATTACGATGGGTATTACAGACCCCCGATGGGATTTTGTAATCCCAATGAACGAGATTCGCCATTCATGGGAATGCCAGCTGGACCTCCTATTTATAACAGACATGCAAATCAGAATGCTCCTGATCAAAACAATGGCCATCCTAGAGCACGGGAAGGTAGAGGGCATGAACAAGTAGTGTCTGGTCATCCACATGAATCCCGTGGACACTTCAAAGTCTTAGGGCATCCAAATGATAGCTGGAGTCAAAACGAGGAAGAGAAGTGGGGCCATAGAGGGACTATCACTCGCGAGAATGGGATTTTATCCAAGGCACCGGTGCAGGAAAATGCCTGGGAAGATGATTACAAGAAGGATGACGGTGTTCAATATGGAAAAAGTGCAACCAAAGAAGTTGCTTCTCGTTTTGATAATAAGTTTGCCTCTAACCCTTCTAGTGGGAAGTTCCCTGAACGTTTGAGCAATATAGATGAAACTCAGATAAGTCCTACCATGGAGAATGTAGTTTCTCCCAAAGATCATTCTTTAATACAGAAGATAGAAGGTTTAAATGCTAATACATGTTCTAGTAGACGAAAAGAGGAGGGTTTTCATAGGGTGGGGCCAAATGACAGGGTGCAAGTGATCAATGCCAAGGATTATCGATCAGCAAATGAAACTAATTCTGATGTTGTTCTGGAACACCATCATCCCACTGGAGTCCGTGTCCCTCTTTCACGTAGTGAAGATGTTTCGGCAGCTGATAGAAGTCGTGAATCATCAGATTCCCCCAGGTTTTGCTGCGCTTAGTATGCTTTGCTATATTTGAGTATTTTTTTTCGCTTGTCTGATATTCAGATTCACAGGAGATCTGTACGTGGACCACAAAGTAGAGGAGATTCTCATTCAAAGGGAGGGTTTCATGGGCAGGATGCTGATGTATGGGGAAAGAAATCAGATTTTCCATCTCTGCAAGCTGCTTCCAGATCAGTTGCTAACAATCAAGTTGGACAACACAATGCAGCTGTACAGACTGATAAACCATCAAGGACAAATGTTAAGGCGAAAGGTGATGGGGAATCTAATGTGTCCAGTATTGATCCTAGTGATATGCAGGTGTGTGTTAGTGTTTGAATTCATATCTTAGTTTTAATATCTTCCAAACTGTAAAGTTCCAATCTGCTCGTAATTTGTGTTCTCAGCGTGCTAAAATGAGAGAGATAGCAAAGCAACGCGCAATCCAGTTACAAAAGGAAGAGGAAGAGCGGGTTAGAGAACAGAAGGCAAAGGCACTTGCTAAACTTGAAGAACTGAATAGGCGTAGTGCTACTGCTAACAAGGGTGTGGAAAATCCAAATCAGAGAGAACCTATCCCACCACCTGGCGATGTTCCAAAGAAGCAAGATGTTTCTAGCAATCAGTCTGGTTCAAGTGTGGATGCCAATCACGGCACTGGGTCATTCTCAGCTTCTCCTAATAATGTCCCTCAGATTAATGAAAGAAGTGCTAGTAAAATCATGGATTCTGTTGTATCTTCAAGTCACCTGGTTGCTGAGACCAAGAGAAGTTCTTATCAGGAGGCTAAAATGAGAGAGATAGCAAAGCCATGCGAAATCCAGTTACAAAAGGAAGAGGAAGAGCAGGTTAGAGAACATAAGGCAAAGGCACTTGCTAAACTCGAAGAACTGAATAAGCGTAGTGCTAACCACGGTGTGGAAAATCCAAATCAGAGAGAACCTATCCCACCACCTGGTGATGTTCCGAAGAAGCAAGATGTTTCTAGAAATCAGTCTGATTCAAGTGTGGATGCCAATCACGGCACTGGGTCGAGCTCAGCTTCTCCTAATAATGTCGCTCAGATTAATGAAAGAAGTGCTAGTAAGATCACGGATTCTGCTGTATCTTCAAGTCATCTGGTTGCTGAGGCCAAGAGAAGTGCTTATCAGGAGGCTAAAATGAGAGAGATAGCAAAGCAACGTGCAAACCAGTTACAAAAGGAAGAGGAAGAGCAGGTTAGAGAACAGAAGGCAAAGGCTCTTGCTAAACTCGAAGAACTGAATAGGCGTAGTGCTAACCAGAGTGTGGAAAATCCAAATCAGAGAGAACCTATCCCACCACCTGGCGATGTTCCAAAGAAGGACGATGTTTCTAGAAATCAGTCTGATTCAAGCGT
The DNA here is from genome assembly GCF_020520425.1 of Spinacia oleracea. Lineage (NCBI taxonomy): Eukaryota > Viridiplantae > Streptophyta > Magnoliopsida > Caryophyllales > Amaranthaceae > Spinacia > Spinacia oleracea. Next base: position 6,565,027 of record NC_079491.1, read on the forward strand.
GGATGCCAATCACTGCACTGGGTCAAGCTCAGCTTCTCCTAATAATGTCGCTCAGATTAATGAAAGAAGTGCTAGTAAAATCATGGATTCTGCTGTGTCTTCAAGTCACCTGGTTGCTGAGACCAAGAGAAGTGCTTATCACGAGGCTTCCTTTTCGTCACAGAATCAATTGCCAACAGCTGATATTAATGTTGATGATGATGCTAGTCACAGAACTGCACCTCAAGTTTGTGAAGTCTCTAAGCAGGAGCAAGGAGGTAAAAAACAAAGGCAAAGTGTTCCTCCAGAAAAGAACTCTGTACAAGATACAATTCCTGCTGGTAGAACAGATGTCTTGATGGATCTGAAGGTTGCAAGTACCACCCGAGAAGTTACTGGTAGTTTTGTTGATTCAGGGGTTGGAAAAGAGCAGGCTGAATCACCTTTTACTGCTGATTCGCCTGTTCAAAAGAAGAAGATCCACAAGACTTGGAAGAACATACACAAGGTTGAGGAGTCATCAACAGCTGTTTCTTCACCGGTAACTCAACCGGAGGATTCGAATCTTGCTCAAGCTATCCCCAAAAGTGCAGAGCAGAGTTGTTCCAGCTTGCCTGTTAATTCCTTATCCATGCAGTTGTCAGCTGATCCTAAAGATGTTACTCAGTCCTCAGAAAACCCCTCTTCGTTATCTCGTGAAGATACTCATGCTAGAGTTAATAGTGCCTGGAAAGCTCAACAGTCTCGTAAGCCTTTGTTGAATAATAGGGCATCAGAAAGCCGTGTTGGGCCTTCATCATCTCATTCTTCTATTAATGTAAAGGATTCTAGTAGGCCAACAGCACAAAGCCAATTCCCAGGTGGCAGAGGGAGGAGATTTGCATTCACTGCTACAAATCCTTGTGCTAGGTCGTCTTCTTTTCCAAATGAGGCATCTCGTTCAGATACCAATGGATTTCAGAGGAAGCCACGGCGTGGTCCACAGAGGTTAGAATTCCGCGTGCGTCAGACTGCTGATGAGAAGCAATCTTCTGCATTGCCTTCTTCCAGTTATTCTGGACTGGATGCCAAGTTGAATTGTGTAGGGAAGGGTAACACGACACTGCCGGAAAGTGGGTTGAATAATTACTCAGCGTCTGGTAAACCAAAACAATCAGTTGATTCAGAGATTTCAGTCTCAGCTCAAATTCAGGAGACTGGTTCTGGGACCAAAGTAGACAAGACGGCCCTTAACGAAACAGCAGCAACCAGTGGGATACACACTTCACAGCGTGGTGCTGGAAGCTTGAAAAGAAACATTGATTCAGAAGATGATGTTGATGCTCCCCTACAAAGCGGTATCGTGCGCATCTTTAAGCAACCTGGTATTGAAGCCCCTAGTGATGAAGATGACTTTATTGAAGTCAGGTCAAAGAGGCAAATGCTTAATGATCGACGTGAACAGAGAGAAAAGGAAATCAAGGAAAAGTCAAGCAACATGAGAAAGGTTCACTCCTTTTATTGTTTTGGATGATGAAAATTTTATTTATTTTCCTGTAATCATGTACTTACTCTCTGAGTCTCTGTTATACTTCAGGCTCAGCGAAAATCTCGGCCAGCAGCGCAAGTCACTGCTTCTGCCACTGCCAGAAGCACAAACATTGCCAGAAGCACAAACAGAACTGCTGCACCATTGAACGCACAAGCAACAAAGAATTCTCACTCAGTTGTCACATCAGAAAGAGGGTTGTTAAACAATGATGTATCTGCAACATTGAATGGTGTTGGATCCCAATCATTAGCTCCAATTGGAACTCCTCCTATAGGCGCTGATTGTCAGACTGATGGCGAAGCCCAAACTGTGAAGTAAGCACTACTTGAGGGTCAATATTCCCTGTATACATAAGGTTTTCTCAGCTTGCTAACTCACTAACTATTAATTGTTTTCAGTTTACCACAAACAAGTTCCTATTTAGATAGTGGGAAAACTGTTGGAACCGATGTTCCTGACCCGGCTTTTGATGCTCAAAGGAAGGTTGTTGATGGAGTTCAGTCATCTATTGGTTCTTGGGGTGGTCCAAGCATTAATCAGCCGGTATGCATCAGTTATAATTTTCTACGCTTGCTAGCCTTGCTTCATTTTTTCCGTGCTTATCTACCCTGATCCCAAAATCATTTCTCATTACAATGTGGATTAATACAATAATACATATACCCCAATCTTGACTAGTCTTTCTAGCCCTGAGAGTAAATAGAGGCTATGTTTTATATAATTCCTAGGTTGGATAAGCTGTTGTCAACAATCTTAATCCTGCTTTTGATTTTGCTTTTAATAGAATTGAGAATAGTAAGCCGTGGGAACTTATTTTTGCCTATGAAATATATTTATAAGGACTGTAGGAATCACTAGATAGATGATCGTTTTTCCCCGATTTAGTTTTGGCAGTGTTCTAAGGATTTAAACTTTTAGTTCAGCTTTCTGTTAGGTGGAACTTGGCTGCAATATTTCCATTCTTACTGATCATGGAAACTTGAACTTATTAACTACCGAGTATCGCTTTTTGTATTCATTGAATTTGTAAGATTGTTGAGTTGTTTATTGACTATGTAGGTTATGGCCTTGACACAGGCTCAACTTGAGGAGGCTATGAAACCTGGCCATTTCGATACACATGTAATAACTTTTGGTGACCGTGGTAGTTCAGTAAATGACCCAGGCATGCCATCATCATCTGTCCTTGCCAAAGATGGCCCATTTTCTTCAGCAACTAATCCAATTAATTCTCTCCTTGCTGGGGAAAAAATACAATTTGGTAAGTATGTCAGCCATGAAAGTTAACCCATGTTGAGTATTAACTATCTTCTAAATGGTTCTTCTTGCTGCTCTGTAGGTGCAATCACATTCACATCTCCAACAATTTTTCCTCCTAGCACACATGTTTCACATATCATTAGGCCTCCTGCTTCTCTCCCGTTGGATGTTCAAAGTCCCCAAACTATGTCTGCATCGCAGAATAATTGTGATGTTCTTTTTGAGAAAGAGAAGCATCCTAATGAGTCTTGCTCGCCTTCAGAGGATTGTGAAGCTGAAGCAGCAGCTTCAGCTGTTGCTGTTGCTGTTGCTGCTATCAGCAACGATGAAGTTGTTGGGAACGGGATTGGTAGCTGTTCAACTGCCATTTCCGTTCCCCAAAGCTTTGGTGGTGCTAACATAAACAGGATTGTGACAGGTATTAGAACTTATCTTTTGTTTACTTGGCTGTTACATTGGATAGTGCTATCACCCGTGTTCACAATTTGTTTTCTTGGGATTTCATAGGCATCTCCGGTGATCAGCATGCAGCGAGTCAATCAAAATCAAAGGCTGAAGAGACTTTGAGTGTATCTCTCCCTGCGGATCTATCAGTGGAGACACCACCGATCTCAATATGGCTACCTTTACCTAGTCCGCACGGTTCTTCCAGCCACATGCTTTCACCATTTCCTGGTGGTCCAGCTTCTCATTTCCCATATTATGATATGAATCCTATGATGGGGGGTCCTGTCTTTGCCTTTGGCCCCCACGAGGAGTCTGCTCAAGCACAATCACAGAAGAGCAGTGCACAGAAGAGCAGTGCATCTAGTTCGGGGCCGTTGGGAACTTGGCAACAATGCCACACTGGTGTAGATTCATTCTATGGTACTCCTGCAGGATTCACAGCCCCTTTCATCAGCCCTCCTGGAAGTATCCCCGGGGTACAAGGCCCTCCACATATGGTGGTTTATAATCATTTCGCTCCCGTTGGGCAATTTGGGCAAGTTGGCTTGAGTTACATGGGAACTACCTACATCCCCTCTGGGAAACAGCCAGATTGGAAGCGTAATTCTGCAACTGTCCTGGGTTGCAGTGAGGGTGAAATGAATAATACGAATTTAGTCCCTGTGCAGCCCAACGCTCCCAATATACCAGCTCAGGTTCAACATTTGGCTCCTGGATCTCCACTGCTATCAATGGCATCGCCTTTGGCCATGTTCGAATTGTCACCTTTTCAGGTATCTTGATATAGTTTAGTTTAGGGCTCCTTTTGGTTTGGTGTAAAACTTTTTCACTGAAAAACGATTTCCATGAAAACACAATTCCAAACTAGTTTTCCTTTGTTTGGTAAAGAGGAAAAGTGGTTTCCCCTTCCTTTTAAATGGAAAAGGTTTTTCCACCTTTTGAGTGAGTTATGGAAAATTGTTTTTCATCCCTTGCCAAACCAAACAACGTAAAATGATTAGAGAGGGAAAATCGTTTTCCATGAAAACTCTTACACCAAACCAAACACTCCTTACATGAACAATCTTAGTGCAGATTCTTTCTCATTTTTTGTCTTCAGTGTTGAAAGTCTGTTATACATACCTTCTATGCCAGGGGGATGAGCACTAAAGGCATCCTTTGGTTATCACCAGAGATCAGGATGTCTCGAGTTCATGAGCAGCACCCCTATTTTTTTTAGGGGGCGGGGGGGAGGGTGTTATTATCTTGTATATGGTATTGCTCAATTTCTTACAATTAATTGTTGGTATTTTAAAATTTTGCAGTCCTCACCTGATGTCTCTGTCCACCCTCACTGGCCTCATGTTCAACCGTCTGTTCAAACAGTTCCACAATCCATGCCATTGCAGCAGCAACCTGAGGGTGTTCACACAGTTCCACAATCCATGCCGTTGCAGCAGCAACCTGAGAGTGCAGTACCATCTCAATCAAGTCATGGATCCACTGATCACCATTTATTAAACACAAATGGCTTCTCTAAGCCCCAAATATCGTCATCACTTGAAGATTGTCGATCTTTTGCTAATGCTGCTGCAACCCAACTCCCTAATGAACTTGGTTTGTTAAATCAACCGATTTCCAATGGTTCTGAAGCTTCGGCTCTTCCTGTGGGGAGCAATAGCCGATCCCGGGACTCTGTAGAGGTTGATGCTTCTGCCGAAAGCTCGAGAAGCAAAAGGACTCCACATGTTGCCATTTCTGCCCCTAACAAGGCCCAGGCCCAGGCCCAATCAACTAGACAAAAGAATACATCAGCGCAACAGCAGAATCATCACCATCACCATCACCAGAGAGGGGGAGGTCAGAAAAATGGTTATGGGGCAGAGTGGTCCAATCGTAAAATGGGATTCCATGGGAGGAACCACCCTTCAGGAGGAGATAGAGGCTTTCCTCCTGCGAAGGTCAAGCAGATTTATGTTGCCAAGCAAAATAATAGCAGCGGAACTGGAACTGGTTCTGCTGTATAAACAGGTGGTGAAGAGTGAAGACAGTTGCCTTGTATCCAAAACCTCAATGGTTGAACCAGAGGGCTAGTCATTACATCGAAGCAATTTGCTTGACAAAGTCGAAGATATTGCCATTTTAGGTGGTTTTAGAAGTACGTAGCTCTGTCATCCTTTTCTATGCCCTTTTAATTTAACCTAGGGCTGTAAAAGTGATGATTTAGTGGCAATTTCTATACAACAAAGGAGAGTGGAGAACCAAGTGAAGTGTAATTGGGATTTAGATTCGATATTATAGGGAAAAATATTGTTTATTTTAGGGATTAATTGGGGATTTATGTATTGGTATTGTCTCGAATTATAGCGTCGATGTATGGATGTGTTGAAGCTCATTTTTGGCTAGTGATTATGGGGTAGAAGTCATTTCTTCAAGTCTTGCATTGTACTAGTTTTTTTTTCCCCTTTTTTTTGGCATAGCACACCCCTGTGCTTGTTTCTGTTATACCTCCTAGTCCTCTGTTTTCCATTGTTGTTACTTGTACTGTTAGTAGTATCTGCATTTTCAATCTGGGAATAGGCTTGAAGACGTGGCGGATGTCGGGGGGACCACCTGTTGCTTGAAAACTAAATGGGAACCTTCACCGCCACCTTTGTCGGTGGTTCTTGGCCTCCTTCACCGCCGCCGTTGCCGGAAATGACTTGATTAAGAGAGGATACAGTGATGCTCATTTCTTCCTGTGAATCCAACTGCCAACTTTCTGGTCTTTGATTATTGTACAAGTAATTTCCTGCTTCCATAATTTTTTTTTGGATTTTGACTTTTTTTTTTTTAATATAAATTGTATTTCAAGGTAATGCATTCATAGTTTCATACTATTTGGTATGGAATAATGTTTCACCATAACTGACCTAAGGTGTCAACAGTTTTCAAGGCTATACCGCAATAATGTGTTTTATTGCACTCGATGTTTTATAACTAGCCTTCCTGATTTTCTACTACCAACTTATTGTGATTGTTTTGTGAGTTAAACCATATAGGTTAGGATTTTAGGTGGTCAGTATGAGGATTATGATCGCATGATTCAAATAGTCTTTTATAAGGGAATATTTTGTACTTTTTTTTTTTTTGAAAGATAAGGAGAATATACTTAGGAGTCTCTCCGCACGAGAGTCACTCCTGAGTAGTCATTACAAATAATGGAAGATAAACGAGGACTAGCTTTAGGATCTAAATACATTTTCCCTACAATGATGTGACCGACATTTGCTATCCAATCTGCTGCTGAGTTGGCTTCTCTGAAAACATGATTAATTTTCCAAGTGTCGAAGAAGGCGAGGAGATGCTTAATATCCTGAATGATGTTATGAATTTTTCACGGAGGAGTGTACTTTCCCTTGATAGAATTGATGACAAGAAGATTATCACATTCGATCTGAATGTGAGAAATGTTGAGCCGACGAGCTTCTTGGAGACCCTTGTGGAGGGCGATAGCTTCAGCCATGAACGCCTGAGTGTGACCAAGATTAAAAGTACAGGCCGAGACCGGGTTGCCTGCACTGTTGCGGATGATAATACCTGCTGCTGCTGAAGTAGTTTTACTGGAGCCGTCAAAATTGAGTTTGAAGTAACCTGGTGGAGGGGGGTGCCAGCGAACCAAAATCAGGGGGGAAGGAGGAGAGGGAGAAATGGAGGAATGAGGGGTGAAAGGAGTGCCCTTGAGCTGGTGATGGTCTAGAAGGAGACGACATTGCCATTCATGGTAAGCCGAGCTGGCTTGGTGGAACACTCTATAGGGGTTAAAGGAAGTGTTTTTGAAGATACAATTGTTCCTTTCTTTCCAGAGCGACCATATGAGGAAGGAGAATTTGCATATGGAAGAAGAGTAATTTTTGAGGTAATTTATGTTGTCGAGTAAATCATGTGAGACCGAGTAGTAATCGAGCCATTTCTTAGTTAAAGGCAGGTTCCAAACTAGTTTGGCCGAAGGGCATTGCATAAATAAATGATTAATAGTTTCAATATAGGTTTCACATAGAGGACACACATCGAAGGGAAGAATATTCCTTTTATGCAAGGTGTCACGAACTGGAATACTTTTGTGGCATATTTGCCATAAGAAGACGGCAATCTTAGGTGGAATGTCTAAATTCCAGATCCAGGTGTGGTTCCATTTTTTAGGAACGGGATCCAACCCATGAGCTAACCAAGAGGCAGATTTAACAGAAAAGTCCCCGGATGAAGTAGCCCCCCAGATTGGGGTATCAGCTATATTAGAAATAGGAATAGGGAGACCTTGGATTTTCAAGACTATAGAAGGGGGAACCATAGTTGCTAGTTTGGAAAGATCCCATTCATGATTGGGAAGGATAAAATCAGAGACAAGGAGGGAAGTATTAACTTCATTAATATTCAAATTCAGGTAATTGAGGAGGTTATCCTGTACTGCCCAGTTGTCTAACCAGAAATTGATTGAAGATCCATTTCCGATTTTCCAACGAATTCCTTTGCGAAGAATTTCTCTTTGTCTAAGGATATGTTTCCAGATAGCGGAGTCTTTAGGTTTAGGAACATACTCAAAAAAGGTTGTGTTTGTAAGGTATTTTTTCTTAATCAAGGAGACCCAAAGACTTTGATCATTTTGGAGGATTTTCCATCCAAGTTTTGCTAAAAAAGCTTGGTTAAGCGGCCTCGTTCTTCGAAGACCCAAACCCCCCATATTTTTAGGTTGGCAAATTTTATTCCATGAAACAAGAGGAGTATGGTTTGAAGTCGGGGATTGTTTCCAGAAGAAATTACGATGGATAGAATCTAGACTAGAGCAGGTCTTTTGAGGAAGAAGGAAGGAAGAACAGACATAAGCTGGAAGGGCCTCAAGATTACTTTGGATTAGAATGGTTCTACCTGCTTTCGAAAGAAAATTAGCATGCCATAAATTAATACGCGAGATATTCTTTTGGAGAAGGTTCGAGTAGTCTGCTTTTGTCGGTTTGAAGGAAGAAAAATGGGCACCAAGATATCTTCCCAAGGAAGAAGATTTGGTCATCGAGAATTTTCCGGCAAGAAAATTCCGACGAGCAGAATCAATCTTTTTTGAGAAGATAATTGATGACTTATGAAAATTGACTAATTGTCCTGACATATCGCAAAAGTTATTAATTAACATTTTTAGATGGTTCGTAGCTGAGGATGTTGCTTTAACGAAAAGGAGGCTGTCATCCGCAAAAAGGAGACAAGGAATTTTGGGAGTAAGTGGTGCGAGGCGAATTCCAATGCCCGTTCTTGGAAGTGTACTACTTCTTGTGAGCATAATGGTAAAAACTTCCATGCAAATAAGAAAGAGATAAGGCGATAGAGGATCTCCTTGCCGAATTCCTCTTGAGGGAGTGAAATGTTCTGTGGTGGAACCATTAATTTTGAGGGAGTACGATACTGTAGTAACACATGCTTTAACCCACTGAATCCATTGGTTTGGAAATCCGAAAGAAGAAAGCGTGGCCCAGAGGAAATTTCATTCAATTGTAACACCCCGACAATTCCCATTTTCTAAAATAACCCCTTTTTAAATATAACTGTGGGGAATTATCAAAGTATTATCGCCCGTGTGAAAACGTACGGCTTATTCAGAATTTTGCAGCGGAAAACATAAAACTAACTTTTAGGTTCATAAATAATCTTATTACATATTAGGTCCAAAACCAATTAACGGAAATAAGGAAATACGAATAGTACGACAAATTTCAAATTTAAGTTAACAAACCAAATCACTTAATAAAGAAAATATAACTACAAGCTCTCTAATCCCGATCCCAATGATGCATCATCTTCAAACCTGTAGATGGGCAACGCTTATTGATCCTTAGAGACTGCTCACCAAAGATGGGTCATCACAGGATCAATAGGCATAGCCATGATCAACACACACAAACAAAGCACGTAATCAGCAAAGCTGAGTACTACATACTAAAGCAATAATAATCCTAACATGATACTATTAAACATAATTAAGGGCAGACAAAGCATGATAATCTGACGACCATACTTAACTAGACTAGGCTAGACTGGACTAGACTTTATAACAATAATATTATTTTAATTGAAATAGGCAATGGACCGAGTTTTCTAGCTAGGCGAGGTACGGGCGCGACTCCGTAACCTCAGTGACCTGCGATATCGAGGAACGTTTGACTGAGAATAGGACGCGGTGATCAATCCGGTCCGAATGAAAGGCCATGGGCTACCACCATGAACCCCAACTCCTGTTTGTCCGTCACTTTAGACGTGCACAGTCTAAAGCTATTGCTACTCAGTTTCACTTTACATGATTTACAAATTGACACCCTGTTATGACTCAACAATCACATAAGGCATGCAACTCACATTTATTTATAACTGTTTTTATCTTGGAATTGAGTAAGTGATCACAAAGGCATCAAACAAGACTCATTCCAATTAACTCCAATCTTTTCTTTAATACTGATCAACCCCTGAATATGGGTATAAGGTTTCAACTTACTAAATAAGGTCCTCCGCCCTCATAAAGTAGTGAAAAACTAAAAAGGGAACAACAATTAACTGATCTGAATTAAATACTAAATAATCTAGTGTTCCCAATCAAACATGTTTGCATCAATCTTCCATACTAACATGTTATAATCCTCAAAATGCAATAAAGGTTTAATATGTTCATCCAACAGTATCAAACACGCAATTTCAACCTGACTAAGTTCATCAACAACATTAACATAACCAAGTTCATCAATAATTCAACATGGTTTCAACAATTAGCACACATTCCAAGCACACAGGTATGTACGTACCTTGTGTAAACAAACTGATAGGCCACTTTAACACTTTCAAAAGTCGCCTAAAGAGAATTCTCCGCCTAAAACAACCAACAAGTAATCCCAATCAACTTCTAGTCATTGGCAACCATAATAAAGCATTCTAAACGTATCCTAAACATATTTAGAGCTTTCCCCAATCTCAAAACTTAAACATTTGCTTTCCTAGCATCATAATTATTGAACTAGTGATTGAAATTCGTTGAAAACTTTTGCAAACATCGTACTTTTAAATTTTCAGCAATATAAATTCATTTAAAAGCTTCCCCAAGGTCAACCTACGTTCCTAGTATCTCAAAACAATCAATTCAATAATCCATACTCAACCTATCATGATTAATAATTATAAAAACCTTGAATTTCATACTTTAAACAATCAAAAACCAATATTTCAATGTAACTTGATAATCTGAAAATTAATAACTTTATTATAAAATCCATATAATCTCAAATTTATAATTTAAATCACAAAACCCATAACTTTAATTCAAGAAAACATAATTCAAGTTAATAAATTATGATTAAGCCCTAATCTTAATTTTAATTAATCAAAACTGAAAATTAATTCGTTTTTAATCTCAACATCAAATCTGAAAATCATATTTACCATAAAAATTACAAATTTAATTTAAGAACATAATCTAAATTAACAAACTTTAATTTAAATATAATTAGTTACTTAGGGTTTAAGAAATAACCAAGAATTAAGGAGAGAGAAGAGCTGGACGGCGGGACGGCGGTGGCTCACGGCAAGGGTTCACCGGCGACGGTGGCTGGGCCGCGGTGATGCTGCGAACAAACGAAAAGGCTACGGTCATGGACGAAAAACAGAGGGGAGGAAAGGAACGAAAGCAAAGAAAGAAAGAACAAGGGGAGGAGGAGAGATACCGCACGGTGGAGGAGGAGAACGCCGGTGGTCGGTGGCTGGGACGACGGCGCAGGTCGAGGGGTTGAAGGAGCTGCGGTCGAGAGGTTGAAGAAGGCTCCCTTTTCTTTCTTTTTTTTCTTTTTTTTCTGTTTTACGTGAATCAGGAAGGAGAAGAGAAGAAGGGTTTTATTTTTATTTTTTGTTTGGGCTTTGCCCAATTGGGCTAGGAGTAGGATTTAGGTTGATGGATCCACAATGGGTTAGGACTTGTTTTCTAATTTCAATAGAACATGGTAATGCAACTCGAATTCGTTTTAAAGTAAAACTCGAAATTACATTTTGATTTCATAATCATTAAAAGTGTTCGAAATGAAATAAAATAATTATATTTCAATTATATTCGTTTCTAAAATCCGTAATTTATGTTTAAATATATATTAAATATATTAAATATTCGTTAAAATATATAAATAAAAGGTATAAAATTACAGGGGATTACAATCTACCCCTCTTAAAAGAATTTTCGTCCCGAAACTTGGCACGAAAATTCACATATTTTTCCAAACTTTTCAACTTATTCTAATCGTAGAAGAACTTTGTACCACTCTTGTGCATTCTTTTGCCAACTAAGAGTTACTTGAAATACTCAAGAACACATTTTCTTATGCGGAGAATCTATTTACTTGCATCAACATGTATAATTTGCTAAAATAAGCATAAAAAAGCATAAAAACACCATAAAAATAGGTAAAAAGCGCGAATTTCTATCGCATTCTACCCCTCTTAAAGAAAACGAGTTACGCCCTCGTAACTCACCTCAGAAAATAACTCTGGATACTTGATCTTCATTTCAGCTTCGGCTTCCCACGTTGCCTCTTCGTACTCGTGGTTTGACCAAAGAACTTTCACTATGCTGACGTCCTTATTGCGTGTACTACGCACTTTTCTGTCAAGGATTTTTACAGGCCTTTCTTCGTATGTGAGGCTACTATCAATCTGGATTCTCTCAGGCTCTAAGATGTGACGCTCATCAGGGATATAGCGCTTTAGTTGGGAAATGTGAAACACGTCGTGCATCTTTTCGAACTCCATTGGCAAGGCTAACTTGTATGCTACTTTCCCTATTCGTTGCAGAATCTCATATGGTCCTACATACTTGGCACTTAGCTTGCCTTTCTTCCCAAATATCATCACACCCTTGGTTGGTGATACTTTCAAGAACACTTTATCACCTACTGTAAATTCATCATCTCTTCTTTTCAAATCAGCATAACTCTTTTGCCTATCCTGGGCAGCTTGAATTCTAGTCTGAATCATTTTTACATTCCTGACAGTCTCCTCAATGAATTCCGTTCCCAAGACTATATTTTCACTGAAATCGTTCCAGCAGGTGGGACTTCTACACTTTCTCCCATATAGTGCCTCAAAAGGTGCCATCTTAATGCTTGCATGGTAACTATTGTTGTATGAAAATTCGATCAAGTCTAGATGGTCCTCCCAACTACCCTTAAAGTCAATCGCACAAGCCCTCAACATATCTTCCATAGTTTGGTTAGTTCTCTCAGTCTGACCATCGGTTGCAGGGTGGAAAGCAGTGCTCATTTTCAAAGTTGTCCCAAGGTTCAACTGGACCTTTTGCCAAAATTTCGAGAGGAATCTTGAATCACGGTCTGAGATAATATCGGTTGGGACCCCATGCAACCTCACTTCATGCTTAATGTAAGTCTTTGTGAGCTGTTTCTTTTTCCATGTCTCTTTAATCGGAATAAACACGGCTGATTTTGTTAGACGGTCCACAATAACCCAAATGGTATCATTTCCGTTCTTTGATCTAGGCAAGGCAGTAACAAAATCCATAGAAATGGAATCCCACTTCCATCCAGGCACTTCTAAAGGTTGAACTTTCCCCATGGGTCTTTTGTGGTCTATTTTGACTTTCTGACAGGTTAGGCATCTAGACACAAACTCGGCAACTTCCCGTTTCATATTAGGCCACCAATAGATTTGCTTCAGGTCTTTGTACAACTTGTCACCCCCAGGGTGCACAGAATATGGAGTATTATGCCCCTCATCCATAAGACGTCTCTTGAGTTCTTCACACTTCTGTGGTACACACCATCTTCCTTTGAACCTCAAACTACCATCCTCATGAATCTTGAAATCCACTTCCTTCCCTTGACCCATCTTTTCTTTGATCTTCCCTAAGTACTCATCCCCAGCTTGACTTTCTCTAATCTCCTCGAATATGGACAACCCCAATGACAATGCACTCAGTTTTGCTTTGGTTTCCCCAGGATTTACTATTTCCAGGCTAAGTTTCTGCATGTCTCGACACAACTCTTCAGGCACTACCAAGACATTCATACTATGGCTAGATTTCCTACTCAATGCATCGGCAACTACATTTGCTTTCCCCTCATGGTACTGAATGTTCAAATCATAGTCCTTGATCAACTCTAACCATCTTCTTTGTCTCATGTTGAGATCTTTCTGGGTGAAAATGTATTTTAGGCTTTTGTGGTCTGTGAAGATCTTACATGTTTCCCCATAGAGGTAATGTCTCCAAATTTTCAAAGCGAAAACAATCGCAGCTAGCTCTAGATCGTGGGTAGGGTAATTAGCCTCATATGGTTTTAATTGACGCGACGCATACGCAATCACCTTCCCATTTTGCTGTAACACACACCCCAACCCATTCTTCGACGCATCACTATATACCTCAAACCCTTCATTCCCATCAGGCAAGGTTAAAACAGGTGCTGAGGTTAAACGCTCTTTGAGAATTTGGAAGGCTTCCTCACATTTTTCGCTCCACTCAAATTTTGATTCTTTCTTCATCAAGTTGGTCATGGGTCTTGCTATCTTTGAGAAATCTCTCACAAATCTCCTATAATACCCAGCTAGACCTAAGAAACTCCGAATATCAGACACATTCTTCGGAGTAGGCCACTCACTCACAGCTTGAATCTTGGCAGGATCCACAGAGACTCCTTCCTTTGACACATAATGCCCCAAAAATGCTACCTTTTCCAGACGGAACTCGCACTTAGAGAACTTTGCATACAACTGGTTCTTCCTAAGCGTCTCCAAGATAACCCTCAAATGTTCGTCATGTTCCTTTTCATTCCTCGAATAGATCAGAATATCATCAATGAATACCACCACAAACTTATCTAGGAACTCATGGAAAATCCTATTCATCAGATCCATAAATATGGCGGGTGCATTGGTTAACCCAAAAGGCATTACTGTAAACTCATAATGGCCATAACGAGTCCTAAATGCAGTCTTAGGAATGTCTTTTTCAGCCACCCTCAATTGGTGATATCCCGAACGCAAATCAATCTTTGAGAATACACTTGCCCCGTTCAACTGGTCAAACAGGTCATCTATCCTAGGCAAAGGATATTTGTTTTTGATTGTTACGTTGTTCAACTCCCTATAATCAATACATAGCCGCATACTCCCATCTTTCTTTTTGACAAACAATACTGGAGCTCCCCACGGTGATGCACTAGGCCTAATGTACCCCTTGTCGAACAAGTCCTGCAATTGTGTTTTTAACTCACTCATTTCTGGGGGTGCCATCCTATAAGGTGCTTTGGATATAGGTGCGGTTCCGGGATTTAACTCTATGGTAAATTCAAGGGTTCTAGCCGGTGGCATACCCGGAATCTCATACGGAAATACATCTACAAATTCTCTTACCATTGGGACATCCTCTATCTTTACCCCAACTTTCTTACTCACATCTTGGACACTACAGAAAAATAGTTCACACCCTTTATTGACCAGTTTCCTCACTTGTAATGCGGAGATCACCCCAAAGTTCCTAGACTTCCCAAAACTTCTATATGATATTGATTTCCCAGTAGGGTTCTTTAGGCTTACTTTCTGAATCTCGCAATCTATCCTGGCCTTGTATAAGCTTAGCCAATCCATCCCCAGAATCACATCTAGGTCCCCCAACTAAATTCTATCAAATTAGATGGAAAAGTGCAATCTTTTATCTTCAAGGGCAAGTTCTTAAATAATTTCGTACACCTTATGGTTGCACCAGTAGGCATACTAACAGGTAAATCAATTGCCTCAAAATCTACTAACTTCAAACTTTTAACAATAGAGGACGAAATAAAAGAATAAGTTGCCCCTGAATCAAACAACGTTTTAACAGGTAAGGAGTGAACAGAGAAAGTACCCGAAACTACATCTGCAGAACGTTCAACTTCATTTCTACTCATTACGAACAGCTTTCCAGGAGCCTTGCTGTTATTGTTGTTTCCATTGGCAGGTTTGATTTGGTTTCCCTGGTTGTTTGGTGCCCCAGCAGGCTTCGAACCTTGGTTCCCCGAATGGTTAAACCCTGGTTTCCCTTGGTTACTACTCCCACTACCATTCTGCTCTCTCTTCTGCTTTGTAAAGCACTCATACTCTCTATGCCCCTTCTTACGACAGTAGTTGCAAGTTACCAATTCCCCCTTACAGTCCTTCCCAGGGTGATTGTTGTTGCACATCTTACAGTGATGCACTCTGTTAGGCTGGTTTTTGTTGGTGTAGTTATTCCCCTGGTTATTTCTTCCCTGAAAGTTACCATTGCCATTACCATTCCCATTTCCATTTTTATTCCTTTTGAAGTTCCCCTGACTTCCCCCATCATTAAACTCTTTCCTTTTATCCCCAACAACAATATTCTTTTTGTCCCTCCTGGTCTGCAGGCCATAAATATGGGCAGCTCTTCCATACACAATGTCTAAGGACGTAAAGGTTTCCCCGCCTAATCCCAGTTGGATCTCATCGGTTAACCCCTGCTCAAACCTCTGAGCCTTTAGTTCTTCAGTAGCTACCACCTCAGGTGCAAACCTCGACAAAGCTATAAACTTACTGTAGTATTCAGCAATGGTCATATTCCCCATCCTAAGGTTGATAAATTCTTGGGCTTTCTGCTTCCTCATAAAAGGAGGATAAAACTTCCCCCTCAAAGTAACAATAAAAGAATCCCAATTGAATCCCTCAGCAGCACTTAGTCTAGTCCCATTTTCCCTCCACCAAAGGTCGGCCTCATCTTTCAGGTAGAGGACAGCTTGGCCTACTTTCATATGCTCAGGACAGTTTACCGCCCCAAATAGTTTCTCAAATTCCCTGATCCAGTTTTCAAGGAAGGTAGGGTCTGCCTGCCCCTTAAAGTATGGTGGCTTAACTTTCGCAAGCCTTTCAAACATGTCCCCTGCAGAATCGGGACGCTCAGTTCTTTCCTGGGTTAGTTTTTCCGCCAAGAGGCGAATAGCAGCAGCTAGGTCACTATTATTGGCCATCCTAGAGCGCGACCTGAAATTAATATGCTCTAATTCAGGTTCAAAACTTTACTTACATTATCCTCTAACAATGCAATATCACATTAACATTCAAAATGCACACGAACTGAACAATCATGCAAAACATTCAACTGAGAGACAAGGAATAACTTCAATCATCATGAATAATAAGTTAGAATAAAAGAAGAAAACATTCCCCTTGCGTGCCCGTAAAACTTTGATCCTTTAGATAGTCAATAATCTAACTTTTATTCCTCAGAAGAATGTCAATAACAATCATAAATATTAACACACACCTGTTCTCAAAATAAAGTAAAAAGGTTCTACGATATAAACATAAACTATGGTTGGGCGGATTGTCCAACGTTTTTCTCACACACAACTAAATATGTAAACATGGCTAAAGGGAGACATCATCGGACTTGTCCTTTGATTCGTTATAATCGTCTAGGGTGAATAACTCATACTTAATTAAGTTCATCATCATCATCCATATCAAAATAATAAGCTTCTTTTCTTGGCCTTGAGGATCTTCGTAGACCTTGAAGTTGATGGTTATCTTCCTCTGGCTCAGGCTCAGGCTCAGGCTCAGGCTCAAACTCAAACTCAGGTTCGAACTCAAATTCGTGCTCAAACTCATACCCAAATTCATGCTCAGACTCAGCCTCAGAATCGCTTTCAGGTCTCAAAACAGCTTGATAAATATCGACCCTAGTTTGCCCTCTGGCGCGATCAAACTCACGAAGGACTTCATCATCACTATCAGGTTCTCCTGTTCTTAAAATTCGACGCAGAGTAATTTCATAGCTGGTGTAACTGTTAATGTCAGACTCGTAATCCATTTCATTTTCATCATCGCTTAGAATAATAGGGTTAGAGTTGCTCCCTATTCTATTTCCTTCCATGCCAGACATGATTAGAGATCTATAACAATTAAACATAGTTTCTATGTTAGTAATTAGTACTCTCACTTACCGTATGATCCCACAATACACAATGAGTAGGAATGTATATCAATCGCAAAGCATAGGAAAGACACGACAGTTAGCAGGTAGAGAAATTACAATCATGTTGACATAATGCAGACACAATGCTTCTATTCTATATGCCCTTTCTTATACTACCCAACTCTCAAAATAATCATAGTATATCAAACATTGAAGCATAAAAGAATAAAACAAGAATGATTTATAAGAATTGGATTGATTAAAAGAATAATTATTAAACGATAGATAATTAATTTTATTTTTATTTTTATTTTTTATTTTATTTTTACGGTACTGTAGCAGTAGCAGCAGTAAAAAAAAAAAAAAAAATTTTATATTTTTTTTTTTTTGAAAATATTAATTTGAATTTCAAAAGAATCGAAATACATTAATTCGCATAAACAAAAACGTATTTCAAAGCACGATTCAAGAGTCAATATTAAAATAAATTCAAACATTTCTAGCTAATAACTTTAAATTTATTCACTAGTGTGAAATTACTTTTACGTAACTAATTAGTTGGTTAGGCGCCTAAGATATAAAAGGTAGACACGAAATCTCAGTAAAACCTTTAGCTCTGATACCACTTTGTAACACCCCGACAATTCCCATTTTCTAAAATAACCCGTTTTTAAATATAACTGTGGGGAATTATCAAAGTATTATCGCCCGTGTGAAAACGTACGGCTTATTCAGAATTTTGCAGCGGAAAACATAAAACTAACTTTTAGGTTCATAAATAATCTTATTACATATTAGGTCCAAAACTAATTAACGGAAATAAGGAAATACGAATAGTACGACAAATTTCAAATTTAAGTTAACAAACCAAATCACTTAATAAAGAAAATATAACTACAAGCTCTCTAATCCCGATCCCAATGATGCATCATCTTCAAACCTGTAGATGGGCAACGCTTATTGATCCTTAGAGACTGCTCACCAAAGATGGGTCATCACAGGATCAATAGGCATAGCCATGATCAACACACACAAACAAAGCACGTAATCAGCAAAGCTGAGTACTACATACTAAAGCAATAATAATCCTAACATGATACTATTAAACATAATTAAGGGCAGACAAAGCATGATAATCTGACGACCATACTTAACTAGACTAGGCTAGACTGGACTAGACTTTATAACAATAATATTATTTTAATTGAAATAGGCAATGGACCGAGTTTTCTAGCTAGGCGAGGTACGGGCGCGACTCCGTAACCTCAGTGACCTGCGATATCGAGGAACGTTTGACTGAGAATAGGACGCGGTGATCAATCCGGTCCGAATGAAAGGCCATGGGCTACCACCATGAACCCCAACTCCTGTTTGTCCGTCACTTTAGACGTGCACAGTCTAAAGCTATTGCTACTCAGTTTCACTTTACATGATTTACAAATTGACACCCTGTTATGACTCAACAATCACATAAGGCATGCAACTCACATTTATTTATAACTGTTTTTATCTTGGAATTGAGTAAGTGATCACAAAGGCATCAAACAAGACTCATTCCAATTAACTCCAATCTTTTCTTTAATACTGATCAACCCCTGAATATGGGTATAAGGTTTCAACTTACTAAATAAGGTCCTCCGCCCTCATAAAGTAGTGAAAAACTAAAAAGGGAACAACAATTAACTGATCTGAATTAAATACTAAATAATCTAGTGTTCCCAATCAAACATGTTTGCATCAATCTTCCATACTAACATGTTATAATCCTCAAAATGCAATAAAGGTTTAATATGTTCATCCAACAGTATCAAACACGCAATTTCAACCTGACTAAGTTCATCAACAACATTAACATAACCAAGTTCATCAATAATTCAACATGGTTTCAACAATTAGCACACATTCCAAGCACACAGGTATGTACGTACCTTGTGTAAACAAACTGATAGGCCACTTTAACACTTTCAAAAGTCGCCTAAAGAGAATTCTCCGCCTAAAACAACCAACAAGTAATCCCAATCAACTTCTAGTCATTGGCAACCATAATAAAGCATTCTAAACGTATCCTAAACATATTTAGAGCTTTCCCCAATCTCAAAACTTAAACATTTGCTTTCCTAGCATCATAATTATTGAACTAGTGATTGAAATTCGTTGAAAACTTTTGCAAACATCGTACTTTTAAATTTTCAGCAATATAAATTCATTTAAAAGCTTCCCCAAGGTCAACCTACGTTCCTAGTATCTCAAAACAATCAATTCAATAATCCATACTCAACCTATCATGATTAATAATTATAAAAACCTTGAATTTCATACTTTAAACAATCAAAAACCAATATTTCAATGTAACTTGATAATCTGAAAATTAATAACTTTATTATAAAATCCATATAATCTCAAATTTATAATTTAAATCACAAAACCCATAACTTTAATTCAAGAAAACATAATTCAAGTTAATAAATTATGATTAAGCCCTAATCTTAATTTTAATTAATCAAAACTGAAAATTAATTCGTTTTTAATCTCAACATCAAATCTGAAAATCATATTTACCATAAAAATTACAAATTTAATTTAAGAACATAATCTAAATTAACAAACTTTAATTTAAATATAATTAGTTACTTAGGGTTTAAGAAATAACCAAGAATTAAGGAGAGAGAAGAGCTGGACGGCGGGACGGCGGTGGCTCACGGCAAGGGTTCACCGGCGACGGTGGCTGGGCCGCGGTGATGCTGCGAACAAACGAAAAGGCTACGGTCATGGACGAAAAACAGAGGGGAGGAAAGGAACGAAAGCAAAGAAAGAAAGAACAAGGGGAGGAGGAGAGATACCGCACGGTGGAGGAGGAGAACGCCGGTGGTCGGTGGCTGGGACGACGGCGCAGGTCGAGGGGTTGAAGGAGCTGCGGTCGAGAGGTTGAAGAAGGCTCCCTTTTCTTTCTTTTTTTTCTTTTTTTTCTGTTTTACGTGAATCAGGAAGGAGAAGAGAAGAAGGGTTTTATTTTTATTTTTTGTTTGGGCTTTGCCCAATTGGGCTAGGAGTAGGATTTAGGTTGATGGATCCACAATGGGTTAGGACTTGTTTTCTAATTTCAATAGAACATGGTAATGCAACTCGAATTCGTTTTAAAGTAAAACTCGAAATTACATTTTGATTTCATAATCATTAAAAGTGTTCGAAATGAAATAAAATAATTATATTTCAATTATATTCGTTTCTAAAATCCGTAATTTATGTTTAAATATATATTAAATATATTAAATATTCGTTAAAATATATAAATAAAAGGTATAAGATTACGGGGGATTACATCAATCCTGTCATAGGCCTTTTCCATGTCTAATTTGAGGGCACACCAACCTACTTTAGAGGTTGATTTTTGGAAGGTATTTAAAATTTCTTGGGCAATCAAGAGGTTATCATGGATTGATCGCTCCGCTGTAAAGGCGTTTTGGAAGGGGCTGATATGATGTTGAAGAATTGGTCTTAATCGACTGACTAAAAGCTTAGAGATTGCTTTATACATAGTATTGCAGAGGCTAATAGGTCTAAAATGATTGGGGTTCTCTGGATTGTCATTTTTCGGAATGAGGGCGATTATGGTGTGATTTAGAGCTTTGGGAATTTTGCCATGAAAGAAAAAACTTTGAACGCCCGTAGTGACCTCATCGCCGATTATTGGCCAATAAGCTTTAAAGGATTGGGGGCCAAAGCCGTCCGAGCCTGGAGATTTAAGGGAATCCATGGAGAAAAAAGCTTCTTTAATCTCAATATCTAAAAAGGGTTTTAGTAATTCAGTCTGTTGATCCTGCGAGAGCCAGTTAGGCAGAAAGGAGAGATCAAGGTGCCTATTGGGATCAGAGGAGGATAAGAAGCGATTTTTAAAGGAGCGCATAAGAATGTCTTTGATAGAGGACGGGTCTGATTCCCATTGTCCTAGGTCATTTTGTAATCGAAAAATTGAGTTCCTAGCCGATTGGGATTTAATTTTCTGGTGAAAGAATCTAGAGTTTCTATCACCTTGAGTGAGCCATTTTTTCGAATTGAAGGATTTCCAGGCTGATTGACCGAAAACTAGAAGTTTTTCTCTTTGTTTAATCATTCTTAATAAGTGATCATGTAAAATTTTGTTGTAAGGCTGAGAAATTAGGCGGGTTTGAATATCCATTAGTTTTTCATTATTCTTTTGTAGCTTAGCAATATTGTTTCCATATTTGACTTTGGCCCATTCTCGTAGGCTAATTTTGATAGCAGAGAGTTTGTCACGGATCCTGAAAAAACGAGACCCTTCTCTACGTTTATTCCATTCCTTGCGAACGATTTTATGGGAATCTTGGTCGAGGGTCCACATATTGTTGAAACGGAAAAGACGATTTGAGATCAAAGTACCGTAGTTTGAATCAAAAATAACAGGAGCATGGTCCGATACAGAGAAGATTCCATATTTAACAATGCTTTTGGGAAAGAGATTAGAGAACTGTGCATCCGAAACGGCGCGATCAATGCGTTCTAAGAGCAAATTGTCTTGGTTTGACTTCCAGGAGAAAGCCCTTTGAAGACAAGGAATATCTAAGGCATTTGTACTTGTAAGGAAGGAAGACAATCGTTTACACTGATGAGATTGGATAGGATTTCCCCCAAGTTTATCTTCCGGAGAAAGGAGTTCATTAAAATCCCCGATAAGGAGCCAAGGCATTGAATTATTAGTATAGAATGAAAGGAGTTCATCCCAAAATGGGGATTTATCCTCCTCCTTTGCTGGGCAATACGGAAACCAAAATGGTGGTGTTTGTTGGTTTAAAAAGGATAGTGAGGTGGGCACATCTATCTGTGATAGTTGAACTAAGGACTTTAATATTATCGTTATTCCATAGGATCCAAATACCCCCACAATGGTTAATGGGGTCAATAATAAGATGATGTTGAAAACGGGTTGCTTTAACGATTGCTTGACTATTAATATTATTCGTTAGAGTTTCTAAAATGAAGCATACATCTGGTTTTTCCTGTTGATTCAAACTTTTTAGCAAAGGAAAGGTACACTACATCCATGGTTTCTCCTTCCCTAAAAATATTTTTTTTTTAAAAATCTATGATCTTCCTATGGAAAAAGTTACAAGCTTTTCAAGGAAGCCAAAACTAAGCTTTTGAAAGAAGCTAATCCAATTCACAGCGTTTTTGGCAAAGAAAATTGACACCAACCCATCAACCGAGCAATGCCGAAAACACCAATAATATGGACACATGTAGCCGTTATAGGAGATGAATACCCCGACTATGGCGATCATGGACCATCGACATGTCGTGGGTCGTAGATCTACATTTCACCGCGATAAGAGATATGTACCACCGATGAAGGGAAGACTGGTTAAACAATAGGGGCGGATGAGACGCCGAAGAAAAACCACCAACGATGAGGAACCCAAGGACTACGAACCACCACGAAGGTGAACCTAGAAGAGGTGGCAAACACCGAACAAAGGAGTTTCTTGATATAGTTCATGTAAAAGAAAGGCAAAGAAGAACTATCCATAATTGTTGATTAACGATGAAATTGACAAGAAATTTGCTTGATTGATTTTTAGATGAAGGAGGCTTGAGAAATTTCTTAATTCGGAGGGTAGGTTTTTAGAGAAGGGAGAACCCCTTTCTCTAGCAAACCTTATATTGATTCATTTGTCATCAAGATTAGGTTAGTAGTTAATCACTTTAGAAGAAGCTGTACAAACTAACAAAACCATGACCACCCTCCTATCTTATCGGCTAGTTCAAGTTATACTCGGGTTAATATTTGAGTCAGACCTTATGTAATCAGACAGGTAGATCAAGATGGGGCTATTTAAAATCCTTTATTATCAAACTCAATTTCAAGATATCAATACTTTTCTTTTGACGGGAAGATATCAAATTCAAATACTCGTAAACTTAAATAATTTAAAGCTCAAAAAAAATATAAAACTAAAACAAAATTAAAAAGGACAACAGAGAAAAAATAAAAATAAATCAAAAGGGTGAAGAAGAAGTTTGCTTCATCCTCCTTCTTTCTCTTGCATTCTAGGGCTTCCGCCTGCAATTTTCTTTCTCTTCCCCTCTTTCTCTCTCCTTCTCTCCCTCTCCCTCTTTTCAACCCTAAATTAATTCCTCATTCAACACAATCCGATCAATCAGAACACCCAACGGTGAGTAATAATCCGACCACCGGAGTATCTCCGGCTGGCGGCGTACGCCCGTCCGATTTTGCGGCAACGACGCTAATTTCTGAGCTTTATTCTAATTTTACGGTCGATCAATTTTTTCAAACGATTTGTTTGGCAAATTTTTGATCCTTCGATTTAGGGTTTTGGTTAGTTTTGAAGATCAAAAATCAAACGAGGTATAATATATATTCGCGAAGTTTGAGAGATTACAATCCGAATTACAACAACATAAGGTGATTTCTTCTCACTTATATTTGTGGAAATGCGTTGAATTTTACGGAAGTATGTTGAAATGTCATTCTTCTGGGATTATTGCTGCATTTATTAGGATATAATTTCATCTTGAATTTGCTAGATATTTGTCTTAATATTTTTTTGTCTGAAGATGAAATTTGCTCACGCTGGAGTTGATATTACATTTTTGTATACCGGCAGCAAGAGGAATTTGTTCAGTAACACTTTGAGCTAATTGCTTGTTGCCCCGTCACATCAGTTTTAAGAAATTAGACAAAAAAATGTCACTTTATGTTTTTGTTTTTAGCTGTCCTAATTAGATTGTTGTGAAGTAAACAATGCCGATGCTGTTTTCAGGTAAATGTAAGTGTAGCAGAAAATTCTATTGTGTATAACAGTTCTGTGGGTAGCGAATTACTTCATTGTAGTTTTGTTGATGCTTGTGGCCTTGTGGGTGTATGGTGTGATTTAGGGTTTTCACTATTTGGGAGGATGGGTTTTCGTAGGTGGAGGGTTGCTGGAATTGTTCATTAGTTATTCTTTTAACGCGAATACGGAGTAATTGTTTTTCGGCACACATAGGTAAAGGAGGAACAGGGAGCTAATTGATGGTCTATTCGATTGTATAGTTTAGTGTTGCTCATGAGATGTCACACAAATGCTTCTTTGAGTAATAAATTGGAATTTGTTGTGTGACTAGTGTATCAAGACGAGAGGATGGAATAATTATGCAGATGATTCCCATAATTCAACTTCTTAAGTTTCTAAAAAAATGTTATTTCATTCATGTGTAACTCTGCTTCCTCGTGTGTGTTTATATTCCCTTACTTTGTCTTTACAATTTCGTGTTGTTTGGGAAGCTTCTTATGAGTTGAGGTGTTGCTGAAAAGTAGACTATTGTGATTAATTATCATCAGCCTGATTTGGTGAAATAGATTGTATCCAAGTATTGATTTTAGTTGCTTCCAGAATGCTTGATTGCTTTGCTTCTGTAAACCCTAAGGTTCCCTCCAAATTCTTTGTCAGTTCGATGTGTGCATTCTGCAGTAATAATGTGTTGTTGTGCTTGGGCCCATATTTTTTTCGTACTATACATCTAATAGTATATATAACAATATCTTGATGATGATGCCAATAATATTAGTTCTATCTACTAATGATAGTGTTAGCTAAGTATGTCATTTGCATGCTGATAAAGTTTGTTTAGATTTGGATTTTTTCACTTTTAGTTTCTTATAGGTGCATATTACTCTTAAAAATTCAAAACATGTATGATGTATCCCTCCATATTTAATTAAAAGATACACTTCCCATAAAAGATACACTTCTTATTTTTTGCATGTCATGGTCCTCATTTCCAATTATATTAATCTTTATCTTCCTCCTGTGTCCTCACACTTACTCACATCCTCTTTTTACTACATTAAATAATTCATCCATTATCGATTTCTTACAATAAATAATAACTCAATGCCCACTTCCAGTCTTATTTTAATAAATTCAACTCCCCCCCCCCCCCTAAAACTACTTGCCGGTCAAACTATATCTTTGAATTAAATACGTAGGGAGTATCAGATGTATGTAAGGACATGCAAGTGTTTACAGTACATGTTAATACTCCTATTTAGAAAATTCCATTCTAGTTTGTCGTACACATTTATTACCGATCGTTGTCTTAGATTGTGGAACTCTTAGATTATGTTGTAGTCACTGATCTCACTGCAGTGTTTCTACTTAATTCTATTCTGTTTGACTAGCTGTTTATTACCCTTTGCTTTGTCCCGCAATATGTATTTGGTTTTTTTTTTGTTAATTTTTAATTTAAATCATTTGACAGGTTGGATGATCTTGCAATTGTCATCTAGCTATGACATCAAGTACGATAACTGGAGACCGAAGGTATCTCAACAATTAGTTATTCAATTTTAAATCCTCTCTAGTGGGTGCGTGTGTTTGTGGATCATGTAGAGCCAAAGATTCAAATAATAAAAATTGTAGAGCTCTACAATTTAAATTTGAATAAGAGCTCTACAATTTTATTTAAATTCAAATTTAACTATTTAAACACAAATTGTAGAGCTCTTATTTCAAAATTCAAGAAAATAAAATTGTAGAGCCAAAGATTCATTTGATCTTTTGGTTGTGGGATGTAATGTACTAAATCAAAATGGCTCTTAAAACCTCTTCGCTTCCTTTTCATGAAGTAGAAGATGGTTGTTCGATTGTCGTTCCATTATCGCTTTTTGGTTACTTGAAAATAACCTCTCTGCAATTGCAGGGGTAAGGTTGCATACGTCCGACCTCCCCTCACCCCGCTTCTTGTGAGAGCCTCTTTGAGGCAATGGGGTAATGATAATGATGAATGACTTCAAAGGTGGAAATACATTTTCCATTTGACACATACTTGGTATACTAGCAAAACCTTTTTTGAAACCAAGAATGATTTTAGGTTATTCATATATGGAGAGAATTGTATGAAATTAAGAATAAGAAGAGAACTAATTGTGAGGAATGAGGAGGGAAGATATTAAGGGGGTGTTTGGTTCGCAAAAGGGAAAGGGAATGGAAAGCAAAACTCTTACTTGCCAGTTGCCATAAGTTGTTTGTTTTGTGAAAAAACAGTAGGAAAAGTTCTACAACAACCATGGCCCCTTTTTCTTCAATCTAGAACAACCACCACCACCTTCCCTCCGCCACCTCTACCTTCCCTCCGCCGCCTCTACCTTCGGCTTCTTTCCTCCCCTCTTTCCTCCTCTCTGTCGCCTTTACTACTCATTGACGACCTTCAGCGCGGCACCGTTGCCTCTTCGGCCATTCCTCGCAGCGGGCGACTTCCTCTCCCCTCGAACGCGCTTCTCTCCTCGCGGCGCGGCTTCATCAGATCTATTTAGTTGTTTTTGGATCTAGTTATTTTATGGATTTTCTTGATGACTGAGGTTATTTTTTGGGTAGTTATGTGATTTCAAGTGGTTAGAATTGTTTTTTGGTGACTTGGATGGTTTACGGCGAGTTTAAAGCTTGTTTTTGGGGGTGGTTGGGGTGATTTTCGGGGGTAGGGTGGTTGTTTTCGTTGCGGGTAAGGTGGTTTTGGTGGTGGTTGGATGATTCCGGTGGGGAGTACGGTGGTTTCAGTGGTGGTTCGGTGATTCCGCTGGGGCGTGGGGTGGTTTCAGGGATGGCATGGTGGTCTTGGAGTGGTTGAGTACTTGAGTAGGGTTGTTGGGTTAGTGTAGGTGGTTGAAGCGGTGGGTCAGGTGGTTTTTTGGCGGAGGTGTTGTTCAAAGATGGTCAAAGTGGTAGTTAAGTTGGTTGGATGAAGAAGAGTTTGGGGGTTAGCATGATTTCTTGGGGTAGAGGGAAAGAGGGGAATCACAAGGGTAAAGGGAATGATTGATTTGAACTATCAAACAACAACAAAGGCAATCAAGGTAGTTGATTGTCTTTCCCTTTGTTGAAACTTGAAACCCCCAACCAAACGCCCCCTAATAGAATTCGGTGGAGGGTGTGGGGGGGGGGGGGGGGGGAGGGAAAAGTAAACACTATTAAGTGGGATTTGAAATGTTAGATTAAATTCTCAAATTTCCAACTATTTTAAAATGCTTGTTGCCCAATTGGTTCATGTTGGCTGGATCTGCCAGGTTTCTCCATTAGGATTGTCATTACAAAAATAATAATTCTGACTTCCTAGTCCCTACCCAATTGCTCCAAGTATCAGAGTTGGGCTGCACTGGGCGAGGCTTAAATTGAGCTACCCATTGGTTACTTCTAGGAAAGCGGTTCAAAACATTTAATTTGAAACGGGTCCTTAAAATGCACAAGTAGTTGTTTCTTTTTTCTTGTCACACTTAGGTTTTGTTCTCTTCCCCTGTAAGAAGTTGTTCTTGTATGAATTTTTCTTATGTAATCTTATATGATCTCATGATTAGACTGAACTTCGGCTACATTTATACATTAATATAAGAAAAGCATTATAGTATTGTTAGATTCAACTTAATGTGTATTTTCAAAATTTTAATTTTCATATTATTTACAAATACAAAATTAAAGAAATATGGCTACGAGCAAACAGCAGAAGAAAATTTGGTTATATTTGATTTTAACAAGAATAGAATAAGGTGAATCCGTGAATAGAGCAAAGCCTTATTAGCTGAAAGACAACTGATTTGGAGACTACATTAAGATTAAGAACTAGTATCAGATCGTTTATTGTTGCCATTTTTTTTTATTGTGGAAAAAATGGATGGAAAATTTGAAAGACGGGGATGAGATCAGGCGGATGATGACGAGGATTGTTTTGGCTGTTTGATTGGAGGCTGAAAATGGGGATTTGACCCTCACCCTCTTGGCTGTTATCCCATCAATTGGTTTTTATTTAATGAAATCAGGTTACGGTGCCCATTTTCTAGTTTTAAATAGGACAAGGAAGTGTATCAGAATATCAGTTGTGATTATGACATTCTTAGGTAAATGTCAACTGTTTGTGGAGACCTGAGATTTGTACGGACAAAAAATCATCTTTTTTGCGTTGTTTTAGCATTTACTATTTGTTTATCTTTATTTTTTATATACATTTTCAGTACATTGTTACATTTCCATATATAAGGTTGGAAAATTTTAAATTCGGGACAACTTATAAGACTACTCATTATTATGGTTGGTTACACAGATGGGCTTCTGCAAGAAGAGGGGGCATGACAGTCTTGGGAAAAGTTGCTGTTCCTAAGCCTATAAATTTGCCTAGTCAAAGGTTTTTGTGCTCCTGATCTCATCTTTGAAGTATTTACTTGAATACTTGCTTTTCTGGAGTTCTTATGTTTTTATTTTAAATGGTTAGGTTGGAGAATCATGGTTTGGACCCCAATGTTGAAATTGTTCCCAAGTAAGTAGTTTTATCTGTATCTACTCGATTATTCCAAATTTTCAATTAGGATTGCCACACTTCCCCTATTTCCTTTTTTTTTCTATAAATTTAAGTAATGAGTCTGAAGGAGCATTTCGTTGCATTGATTCCAGGGGCACACTTAGTTGGGGTAGTCGACCATCATCTTCTGGGTCAAATGCATGGGGTACATCGGCGCTGTCACCAACTACTGATGGTAGTAGCTCCTCGCCCCGTCAGTTAGTCGGCCGACCTTCGTCTAGTGGTGGCACTAGGCCATCAACTGCTGGCAGTGACAGAGCTCATGATTCTAATGGCAATACCTGGGGTTCAAGTTCAAGGCCGTCATCATCCTCAGGGGTTTTGGCTTCCAACCATGCTTCATCAGTATCTTTACGCCCTCGCAGTGCTGATACCAGACCTGGTAGCTCGCACTTATCACGGTTTGCGGAACCTGCACTTGAAGGTCCCGGGGTCTGGGGTACAAACTCGACTTCAGAACAAGTGGTATGTTTATCAAAAAAAATTGTTAAATGTGAATTGTATGTCTTTTGACTAGCGCATAATAGGACATTACAGTATAATGATGGCATTATATTTTCCTTTTTGGCGCTATAGATGCTCTAAAAATTAGAATGTTCTTGCAGTAGCTGATTTTTGTTTCCAACGCTGATATGTATGCAGGGGGTTGCGTCCTCTGCAAACGAAGAGTTCTCCTTAACTTCTGGAGATTTTCCGACACTTGGTTCAGAGAAAGACGAATCTAACACGGACATGGAGCCCTTAGGTGCTCATGCTTGCTTGTAGAACATAGCGCTCAATCATTCTTTTTGAATATAGCAACCTTACTCTAGCCTCTATTGCTTCTATGAAAGGGTTTTAGGTTTGGCTCCTTGTTTGTTCATCCTTTTTTGTTTTCACATGAAGATTTTTTTAAAAGTGAAGCAATAGCTGATCAGGATGGTGGGTGTATCCTGATGACCAGCTATTGCTTGTAAATCGTTAGAGTTTGCATTTTGTATGGCATTTCTAAAATAATGAAAAGTACTTGCATTTTGTGTTCAAACCTAAACCATTTGGGTTGGGCTGTTGGCAGGTGATTACGAACTATTTCCTTGGTTTCCTTTTCTTTACAGCTCTTGTGCAGCATGTGGTTGGTGCAAAAGAATCTTCAGTTGTTTTCTAGACAAAATAGTTTTGATGGTTGTCTTACTTCTAAGATCGTTTAAGATACTGATCTTTTTGAAGGGTTTTATTATTTTATTTTATCAGTAGACCTGCCTTCTGCTTCTAGGTTACTTACAATTTTGATCACTGTTTTCTCATTGGTGATCTGCAGCCTACTTATTTTGTGATTTTATATCATGTGACAGATCGTGCTTCTCATGGACGTCCTGGTTCCTCAGGTGGAACGAGAACCATGACAGATGGTAGAGGAATTGCACATGGTGGTTAGTTCATCTGCTGCTTATAATTTACTTCTTTTGCTGGTTGATGTTATGTTTCTATTTGTTCTGCTCTTTCTTACTATTCTTTTGACTTTCCTCTCATCTCAGACGATATTTCCAGAAACTCAGATGTCAAAGGTAATTCTTGGAGGAATGATGGTCCTCCATTTGTTGAAGATGGGCCTTGGCCTAACATGGAAAGATGGCACGGAGAGCCTCACCTGTATCCAAACCCTAACATGGCTCCTCATTACGAATCTTGGCGTGGTGCCCCACCAGTGAACCCTCCCGGAGGAGGTTGGTATAGAGGCCCTCCTGGTCCTCCTCCTTATGGAGGCCCTGTACCTCCTGGCGGCTTTCCTATGGAGCCGTATCCCTATTATCACCCTCAGGTTCCGGCTCCTGGTCTAGCCGGCTCTCAGCCAATGCCCCCAGGTGCTGGTCATCATGGACACCGCCCTAAAAATGGAGATATGCCACACATGCCACATGTCCCACACTTGCATCCTGGTATGCCTATGAGGCCTGGGTTTTATCCCGGCCCTGTTCATTACGATGGGTATTACAGACCCCCGATGGGATTTTGCAATCCCAATGAACGAGATTTGCCATTCATGGGAATGCCAGCGGGACCTCCTATTTATAACAGACATCCGAATCAGAATGCTCCTGATCAAAACAATGCCCATCCCAGGTCACGGGAAGGTAGAGGGCCTGAACAAGTAGAGCCTGGTCATCCACATGATCCCCGAGGTCACTTCAAAGTCTTAGGGCATCCAAATGATAGCTGGACTCAAAATGAGGAAGAGAAGTGGGGACATAGAGGGACTATCACTCGCGAGAAGGGGACTTTATCTAAGGCACCGGTGCAGGAAAATGCCTGGGAAGATGATTACAAGAAGGATGAGGGTGTTCATTATGGAAAAAGTGCAACCAAAGAAGTTGCTTCTCGTTTCGATAATAAATTTACCTCTAACCCTTCTAGTGGGAAGTTTCCTGAATGTTTGAGCAATATAGATGAAACTCAGATAAGTCCTACCATGGAGAATGTAGTTTCTCCCCAAGATCATTCTTTGATACAGAAGATAGAAGGTTTAAATGCTAAGACGCGTTCCACTGGTCGTAAAGAGGAGGGTTTTCATAGGGAGGGGCCAAATGACAGGGTGCAAATGATCAACGCCAAGGATTATCGATCAGCAAATGAAGCTAATTCTGATGTTGTTCTGGAACGCCATCATCCCACTGGAGTCCTTGTCCCAGTTTCCCGGAGTAAAGATGCTTCGGCAGCTGATAGAAGTCGAGAATCATCAGATGCCCCAAGGTTTTGTGCGCTTAGCATGCTTTCTATATTTTAGTATTTTTTTTGCTTGTCTGATATTCAGATTCACAGGAGATCTGTACGTGGACCACAAAGTAGAGGAAATTCTCATGCAAAAGGAGGGTTTCATGGGCAGGATGCTGATAGATGGGGAAAGAAATCAGATTCTCAGTCTGTGGAAGCTGCTTCCAGATCAGTTACTGACGATCAAGTTGAACAACACAATGCAGCTGTACATACTGCTGAACCATCAAGGACAAATGTTAAGGCGAAAGGTGATGCGGAGTCTAAAGTGTCCAGTATTGATCCTAGTGATATGCAGGTGTGTGTTAGTGTTTGAATTCATATCTTAGTTTTAAATATCTTCCAAACTGTAAAGTTCCAATCTGCTCGTAATTTGTGTTCTCAGCGTGCTAAAATGAGAGAGATAGCAAAGCAACGCTCAATCCAGTTACAGAAGGAAGAGGAAGAGCGGGTTAGAGAACAGAAGGCAAAGGCACTTGCTAAACTCGAAGAACTGAATAGGCGCAGTGCTAACCAGGGTGTGGAAAATCCAAATCAGAGAGAACCTATCCCACCACCTGGCGATGTTCCAAAGAAGGAAGATGTTTCTAGAAATCAGTCTGATTCAAGTGTGGATGCCAATCACGGCACTGGGTCAAGCTCAGCTTCTCCTAATAATGTCGCTCAGATTAATGAAAGAAGTGCTAGTAAAATCATGGATTCTGTTTTATCTTCAAGTCACCTGGTTGCTGAGACCAAGAGAAGTGCTTATCAGGAGGCTTCCTTCTCGTCACAGAATCAATTGCCAACAGCTGATGTTAATGTTGATGATGATGCTAGTCACAGAACTGCACCTCAAGTTCGTGAAGTCTCAAAGCAGAAGCGGGGAGGTCAAAAACAAAGGCAAAGTGTTCCTCCAGAAAAGAATCCTGTACAAGATACAATTCCTGCTGGTATAACAGATGTCTTGAAGGATCTTAAGGTTGCAAGTACAACCCGAGAAGTTACTGGTAGTTCTGTTGATTCAGGGGTTGGAAAAGAGCATGCCGAATCCCCTATTACTGCTGAATTGCCTGTTCAAAAAAAGAAAATCAACAAGAGCGGGAAGAACAGACACAAGGTCGAGGAGTCGTCAACAGCTGTTTCTTCACCGGTAACTCAACCGAAGGATTCGAATCTTGCTCAAGCTATCCCCAAAAGTGCAGAGCAGAATTGTTCCAGCTTGCCTGTTAATTCCTTACCCATGCAGTTGTCAGCTGATCTTAAAGATGTTATTCAGTCCTCAGAAAACCACACGTCGTTATCTCGTGAAGATACTCATGGTAGAGTTAATAGTACCTGGAAAGCTCAGCATTCTCGTAAGCCCAGAAATTCACAAAGTAATAAATCATCTGAAAAACCTCACAACAATGATGCTGTTGTTTGGGCGCCAGTTCGACCTCATAGTAAACTTGAGGTTACTGACCAAACCAGTCAGAAGGCTGCCGAACCTTTAGTTTCTCCAGCAACAGGAGATAGTTTGGTGCTGAATAGCTCCAAAACTAAAAGGGCCGAGATGGAAAGATATGTTCCTAAGCCTGTAGCCAAAGAGCTGGCACAGCAAGGAAGTATTCAACAACCTTTATCTCCTTCAATTGATCCAGCAGAAACTGATGGTAGTGGTGGAAGAGATAGGGCTTCTCACGGCTCTGAATATGCCATGAAGGCAGGGGCTAGTGTGGAATCTAAACATGTGGATGGTAAGAATAGACATCAAAAGGCTCAGGGATCATGGCGTCAACGTGCTTCTGCTAAATCAACACTGGTCCAAGCTTCCCAAGACAGTTCTGCAGCTAACACTGGCAAGAATATCCAAACTAACGGGTCTCAGTTGACTGTCAGATCTGATGAATCCTTGGTTAGAGGACCACCATCTAAACCTGATGAACACTCAGAGAAGGGACCACAAACCAGCATATCTGATGGGTGGGAGAGTGTGACTGATTCGACCTCCAATCCGTTGACTGGTGCAAAAGACCACATTCCAACTGGAAAGGGGAAAAGGCACCCATTTAAGGGGCAAAAAGGCGGCGGAAGTCATCAGACTCATGATCATAAAGATTCAAATGCTGGTTTGACTGACCTTCAATATTCTCACGTGGAGGCAAATCAAACGGATAAGACAATGGCTTCAAAAGATAACCGAGCAGCTGGGGACCGCCCTGTACCTCATTGGCAACCCAAGTCTCAGGGTTATGTTGCACATAATCAGCAAGGAAACAGGTCTCGTGGCAGTCAGAATATTATCCCGGAAGAAAAGGAGCCCCTGAAAAGCGAGACTGGTCCTAAAGGTGGTTCACATTCTTTGTCACAACGTAGTAGTCAATCTGTCGTTAAAGACCCTACACTGACTTCTGAAACTAAAGGTGCAGGTGAAGCAATGCCTAGAACAGGACATCAGGAAGCTAAGCGAGATAAGAGAGTTGCTGTGAAAAGGCATCCTCAATCTCCTATTCAGGAACCACAAGCTTCACCAGCTGAGGTTGAACCTGCTCTATTTGGAGGATTGGATGGACGTAATGAGCAGCGTCCTTCCTCTGGGTATCGCAAGAATGCAAATTTTAGTGGTCGTTCTAATCGAGGACATGAATCTCATGGGGATTGGGGAACAACAGCCCAAGAAAACAAGCAGCATTTTTCGTCTGCTAATAATCGAGAGAGACAGAGGCAGAACACTCATTATGAGTACCAGCCCGTGGGACCCTACAATGGGAGCAGTAAATCAAATGAGCCCGGGGTGCAAACCGAGAATCAATCTGCAGCTCCACGATTCCGAGAGAGGGGACCGAGTCATTCAAGGCGTGGTAGGGGAAATTTTGACGGGAGACAAAGTGGTAACGAATGACTGGTATCTGAATTTAAAGCCCGGTAGTGATGCTTTAGTTCGGTTCTTATTCATCCAGAGATATAGCCTTGATTTGCATCCTTTCTCGCAGCAGGTAATGTGTCATTATTAAAGAGTGAATTTATTTAACCCCGGTTTGGATAGTGAAGTTCGGTGGTTTGACTGTTCATGACCTCAGGATGAAGGGGCTATTGATGGTGCAGATAATATGAATCATTTGGGCTAGCTGGAGCTAGGAGGTGCTTTCCCAAATATTTCGTATTTTTATTATTTTTATTTGATTTTTACTTTAAAATGTATCCCCCCTTAACTAGTAGTTAGGTCATGGAATTTTTTTTTAAGCGGTGGCTCGTGGTACCTTTCGCCATTTTTGGCCGAAAGCCCTCCTTTGTATGTATTAATCCTTATTCCTAGTGCTCAAATGACAAGCAATTGCCAATATGGAAATGGGAAATTGTTCTCTGATTCCACTTTGTGTAAAAGAACAAAATGCTTTCTTTTCATTTCTCACTAATTTTGTTCTGATCCTTTCGTTGCTGTCCCGGCCTTCTAGTCACTTACTTTAGCCTGTAGCCATCTTTGGTTTAGGCTTGTGGATTAAAAGTTGTGATATTCAAAAGGCTAATTGTAATTTTATAAGTATTTTAGAAGTTTGAAAGCTTTAGTTGAAAATACTACCATTGTTTGAATGTTCTATTCACAGACGCACTTACTATTCATCGGTCAAAGTAAACGAACTCTGACATATAAGAAAAGAAATTATAGCCATCTTGTTAGTATGTCTAAGTTTTCTCTAAAAATATCAAATTTTCATAATTTCACAAATAAAAGGGCAAGTAAAACTTTATGCTAAGCTGCTATATGTTCATAAACTCCAAACCAATAAGGTACTATCTCCGTCTCTTTTTGTTTTTTACGTTTGGTATTTTTCACGCGTTTTAACGACTAATTAATGTGCATTGAGATTTTTCTAAGTTTTTCATGTAAACGAGGAAAGTTACGTTTATTTATAATGTTTTCACTCTTATCAAAATTCTGATATTGGAAAAATGAGAAAAAATTAATGTTTTTATGGAAAAGTGTGAAGGATTAAATGAATCAATTGATTTAATTGGTTAATATAATAATTGGGTATAAATTTTGATAGAATATTAAATCATTTATGTGATAATATAAAAGGAAATGTAAAGAACATTTTGAAACACCCAAAAAGAAAAACGTAAAAAACAAAAAGAGACGGAAAGAGTAGCAACGAGTGAAAATCAACTATACAATTATTACTTGTTGTATAGCATTCCCCGAAAATACGATAAGATACTGACTTCAAGGTCACGGGATCAAGCCAAACTCCGAGGCTAGATATAATTTGAGGGTACAATTTCCTTACGATTGACTCAGTTAGGGTATGATAATACTTGGTATGTTTCGAGTGCCTTTTCCTTTATAAGCTCATGCTACTTTTCCTTTCCAAGACATATTTATACTCGTGAAATCAAAGAGTTGCTTAGGCAGGATGTGCCAACATAAGGGAACTCTTTGAGCCGAGAGGTTGTCAACCGATTTCAGTACTTCTTAGCTGGAGTTTTATTCGTTCGAACAATATTCAATCAAAGCTATCCTGAAAATAATGTTAACATCTCTAAGTTTCTACAATTAGACGTGCTTGTATAGGAGTTGTTTACCCAATCAATTTTTATGGTATAACTTGATTAATAGTATCATTGATCAAACACACTACATAAGTTTGCATTGAAATTAAACAACAAGAAAAGAAAGTTAGGCATTCATCATTAGTAACAGCGATACCATACACTAGATCAAATTTACCACCCAAAAAAAAACAAAAAAAAATTTTTTTTTGAAGTCTGTCAGACAACCGTGCGATCTTCCTCAAGCCCACAAAGGAACTGAGGAACGATCATCTACAGCGACAGAGACCAGTAAGATCAATGGTAGCCGTTAATCACGCTCAGATCGCACGGTCATGATTCATCCACCAGACTTGGTTTTCTGTCTCTTTAGAACTCAAAGATACAGAGGTACGAATACTATAGAACAGATCCTGTTCAAGTAAGGTCGTGCTATGTATACTCTACTCTGAAGCTTATAAAGATGTACTTTTATTCTTGAGGTGAAGGTGTGGGACAAACTTATAGCAGCAACTCAGCAAGGTTCAGCAGTGAACTAAGTTTTGATAAGTAGGAGTAGAACATATAGTATTATCTCATATCCTCTACACTTTTCAAAGATTAATACGTTTAGTTCAAAAAGTTCATTGCTTATTCAGATTTATTTCAGCTGAAGACTACGAAAATCTGCACGCGGAAAAATATTATGCTTATATGATTCGCTTTGACACAAAGAAAAAATCCATGCTACAAAGATTATGTATTCCAACAAGAGTAACGTAGATAAACTGTAGTGTATTACGTAGTATTTCTAATTAACTTATGTTACTAAGAAAAGGCAATTGCTAAGAATGAAGGAATTCAGAGGAATTACAAAGACGGGTTTGTAAAATAAGCTGCTTATCCATTTATTACTCTAGTTGTGTATGCTTCGCATCTTTTTTCAGTTTAATGTTGCAGCTAGACGAGCTGGTTATCAAGATGATAAGATATGAGGTCATACATTATATCAAATTAAACACCATGGCTTAACTTTTATAACTTTTCAGGACATCTATTATATATGTAAGCTTCTCACTACATACTATTTACTCTTGACAATTGTAAATGGTCAATCAAAACTATCCCAAAAACGATACTAACATCTCAAATGTGTAATAAACAAGCCGAACTTCTACAAAATTTGAAAGATCAATACTACTTAGCAAAATTGTTTGAGAACTTCATCAATATCTACTCCATGTCTGATGTATGTGTTGGGCCTTGATGAAATGAAATAACGTCAGTACATGAGTATACGAAGTATATTGTAGTCGTCCTGACCCTCTTTTGATGCACATTAGATTAAACTATAAGAGTCACAGATATTACAAAGGTTCATGGAGGTTTATCCTCCTTTAACACATCCAAAACAAACTCCGGTGCTTGCTCATAAATAACTAAGTAATGACAAGCGATTACATCAGTTCTACAAACTTTTTCTATTCTATCAGCAACTTTGTTAGTTATCCTTGTCTCAAACTCAAGCTTGATTTCATTCTTACAAAATTCGTGCTATAGCTTGTTGGGAATCCGAGTTAACAATGACTTTACTCCATCCTTTTATTGGATAAATAGCAGCCTCCCCTAAGAATTGCTTGTAATTCACCCATGACTCCATGAGTGTTGTTTGCGTTAGCATTTCTGTTGGAAACCAAGTACCCAGTCACTTGCCCGGGGCCGGGGGAGTTTAAGTTTGGTTGAAAATAAGGGAGCTTCTACGTCTACAGATGGCCCAAATGACAAAAGGAAAGAGGGTTTTTTTTCCAAATTTCTCTGTTTTGATGTGGGACAATTTTCTTTTTCCCAACATCCAGGATTCCGTATATTAACTGATCAGATAAGAAAGCAAATACCATGATGCGATGATAATCCAAAATTCAAAGGGTGGTGAATTAATGAGTATGATAATGCAGTCCTTGTACCGTTTTACATACCATTAAAAAGGACTGGAAGAATCTTATGAAAAAGTAACAAATCTGTAAAGAACGGCGAAAATGAAAGAAAACAGTCTCTGACGATAATGAGCAATATCACTATTGCGAGACCTGAAAATGGGGAAGAGAGGAAGCAGCTCTGCAGGTTTGAGTAAGGCCCTTTGAGAAGCCAATGATAAACATAGGATATTGAAGGTGCAAAATAGAGTGGTAAGTGGGACTTGTAGTTAATATTGTTCCCAATTTGGAAGAATTTTGAACTTCTAATCCAACAGTACAAGAGTATTGATATGATAATGTGCGAGCCAATGAGGCCAAACAATATATTAAGCATTAAACACAACTTAGTTAAATCGGCAAAAAAATATAAATGAGTGTACAAGGTTTCTAGTTATGCAATTTATTAACATTTTCATTAAGTCGACAAAAATATAAACGAGTGTACAAAGGGTTTCTAGTTATGCAATTTGTTAACATTTTCATTAAGTCGACAAAAATATAAATGTGTACAAAGGATTTCTAGTTATGCAATTTGTTAACATTTCCATTCTTTATTATGCCTTAATTTATACTCCCTCTGTCGCTTAATACTATTCACATAATTCACTTTGACACTATTTTATTTCTAGTATATGAAAACAAATGTTAGTATATCATATATTGTTGGCTTCATTTTAATATATATTTTCAAAATATTAATATTTTTATAATTTTTTATAATATGTACTCCCTCCGTCCCTTAATACTCGACCTATTTTGACTTTTTGCACTATTCACATAATTCACTTTGACCCTATTTTATTTATAATATATGAAAATAAATATTAGTATATAATATATTGTTGGCTTCATCTTAATATATACTTTCAAAATATTAATAAGGTTATAAGTTTTTATAATATGTAGTTAAAGAAATTGGTGGTCAAAGTTGTGCATTGGCAAGCGTGTTCGGTCAAAACAGGTCGAGTATTAAGGGACAGAGGGAGTAGTAAAGATATTGATGGTCAAATATGTACATTGACAAACGTGTCCAATCAAAACGGTGCGAGTATTAAGGGAGTAACAAATAAACACTTGCTGTAACTTTTCTGCTATAAATAGATTTAAGGCGGATAAACACCTACTCAATTTATAGCCAAAAGATTACCACAAGATGCTTGTCGGCCGCAATTCAAAGTACAAATTAATCACACATTTCTCTTTATTCTGTTTTTCTTCTACTTCTTTCTCCAATTACCGATGTGGGATCGAGAATTACTCATGGTTCAAATGAGGGATTTTATGGCAGCAACGTGGAGTCAATGCCATTCTAACAATGCTCCCATGCACTATGATCAGAGGAGCAATATGCCAACATCGAACCACCACTCCAGCAGCCACCCGCCGTTTCCTTGTGCAATGCAGCCAGAAACCTGGTCAATTAAGACATGATCACTGTTCTCAACAACCGCGCCACTTGAAACCACGCCACCCCTTATAAATATGGGTCACTTACATGCTTGCTTCACAAGTGCTGCTCTTAGTGTGGCAATGTGACCTTTGTTTAGTAACAAGGGTATCTCCTGTTTGATTATTGCCTTATTGGTCACACTTGCAAATTTTGACTCTGGAATAGTTTTGGTTACTCTTTTTTTTAGTTACTCCCCGACTCCAATACATTGTTAAATAGGCAATCTTTCTTTTTTCTTTGGTAATTGTATTATAGCCTGTAAGAAAAATTAATGAATATTATAACAACATGCATTTAACTGAGACTGCTGTTATATAAGGAGTTTCGCAATGTTATCTATCCATGAAGCTCACAATAGATGATATAATTTTGATAAGTCATACGGACCTCACCGTATGTGGTTGTTAGTTGTAACTTTTAAGTCGAGCAGGTCAAAATTGAACAAAAAAGAAACTGACAATTGAAGCGCATGTGAGGGAGAAAAGAAAATCACTCTTAATTCCTCACAAGATTTAGAAAAAACTTTAACAACTTAATCTAAGCTCAACTCTATATAATAAAAACCATTATACCTAAGCCTTTTTTTATAGAGGCAAACACCTAAATAAAGTTCCAGAATATTCATGCACCTTACTAAATTTGATAAACAAAATTTAAACCCTATACAGTAAAACCCAAAAGAAACCAGCTTGTTAAAAGCAACATAAAGATTAATAAATAAATAAAAGTATGAAACCCCTATTACACATAAAATTAGTCCAACAGACATTTACCTAAAGAAACTGATCATACTTTATTGTTCTTTTAAAAAGAAAGTGTTAACAACAGGTCTTTTTAGCATTTTATCCTTACAAGACTAAAACTCTATACCAAAGAAAATAGGGAAACACATTGTAAACCTATTTCAATTTGTTGCTTGCTGTTTTAATTCCTTTAAAAGAACAATAGATGTGCTTCATCAATATGTGCTGCTTTCTTGATTAATCTTGCAAGGACAAATAAATATTGACCAAGTGAAAAAAATATCTACGAGCTGCGTGATCATGCCAAAAAAAAAAAAAATAACAGACCAATGAAAAGGGTGGGCCTTCATTAGCACAAAGAACGACAAGTCCTTGCTAAGAACTTGCCGCTTGCTTGATATGTGACCCAGTAACGACATGGTAAAGCCGTAAAGATGGCCATGGGCCGGGTGGGATTCAGGCCGAGTCGTGGGCCAGTCTAACGGGCCGTTTGAAAGGTTTGAGGCGGGTCTGGGTCCTACCGAAGTCCACGGGCTTTCAGGCAGGGCTGTTGTGTATAAGCCTAATTTTACTAAATTTTGAATGCTTTGTCGTGTCGTGGTTTTTTCAAAAAAAATGCGATCCATGCCCGGCCCACGACTTCTTGTTCGTGTCATCCCGGGCTTTTTTCGTGCCCGGGTTGACTGGGGTCGGGCTTTTTCATGCCCGGTCGGGTCTCAGGCCCCGGCCATTAAAGGTGCAAACCATTAAAACCAAACAGCTTAAGTAATGTTGCCAAAACCACAAAAGACTGATGGAACTTTGCTGCAGCCTACTGCCTACGTACAAACCAAGCAACCAAAGAAAAGGTATACTTCATATCCTTAATTTCATTCAAAGATTCGTTTATTTAGCTCGAAAACAAAGTTTCTGATAGCATTTTTCATTGCTCAAATCAAACTTACAAGAGGATCGAAAGACAGAAAGCTAGATAGAATCACTGCTTCTCATTCTGCTTATCCTCGCTCACTTCTTCCGGAGATGGCAAAGTCTGCACACAAAGATAACATTGTTTATACGATTCGTTTGACTTGAACAAAACAATTCACTCTACAAAGTTCATAAATTCCAACAAGCTTAACATAGACACTAAAAGATTAGATCATAGATAAAACAAGCTCATTGGCCTATACACCTCTTCGTGCATACGTATATAATCCATTACTCCATATAATTAATCAAACATGTTGTATAATCTAGCTTTGAAACAAAACAACACACAACACGAAAAAAGATAAAGCATATATATATCAACCTTCATTGGGACATTTTATCAAACAGCTGGTGTGCAAGTAATAAAACAACAAGAATATATAAGTAAAGCACTAAAACATACAAGGTCAGGCTTGTATATGTTATGGACAATGGAGGCGCCACCCAGAAGAGAGAGAACAACAACCACAGTCGACCTTGCCATGGACGGCGTTCCGGTTGGCAGCTTCCCACCTCCAAATTTCCCATTCATCTTTTTTCAACCAAAAAAAAAAAAACACAAGCAAAGTTCCAGTTCAATGTTTCAATAAAATTTGTCAAGAATTATGTTAAAGTAAAAAGATCCTAAAGTAAAATTTAAAAAGATTTGAAGTCTGTCAGACAACCGTACGATCTTCCTCAAGCCCACAAGGAACTGAGGAACGATCATCTACAGCGCCAGAGACCAGTAGATCAATGGTAGCCGTTAATCACGCTCAGATCGTACGGTCATGATTCATCCACCAGACTTGGTTTTCTGACTCTTTAGAACTCAAAGATACAGAGGTACGAATACTATAGAACAGATCCTGTTCAAGTAAGGTCGTGCTATGTACCCTCTACTCTGAAGATTATAAAGCTGTATATTGTTTTCTAAAATAACAGTGTGGGATAAAACTTCCTTTTATGGACAATGTTAATGACGATAGAGTTATAGCAGCAACGTTTAGCAGCGAAGTACGCATAGTACATAGATAAATAGGAAGAAAAGTATCTCATATATCCTCAATCCTTTTCAAAGATTCATACATATAGCTCAGCATTTCTTCATTGTTTATCTTACTTCCTCTGCACACAGAAATTTTATGGTTATTAAACTTAGACTCATGTCAACTATATCAGGTTATCAACAACTTAAGAGTTGTAATTTGCATCAAAAATAAAAGTGCTGATAAGTTGAAAGCAATGACTATTGATATACTTGATCAAACATCAAACATATAACTTATACTCCGTATAAGACAGCAATGAGACATTTTGTCAGACTTCAAACAGGTAGTGTGCCATGAACATATAAACAAAAAGTCAAGAAAACGTAGGAGTTACAATTTACAAAGACGTGTTTGTAAAATGTTGCGGACAATGAGGGGTGCCACAGAAGAGGGAGAATAAAACAACCACCACACACGAAACAAATAGTCAAGAAAACGAAGGAGTTACAATTTACAAAGTCGTGTTTGTAAAATGTTGCGGGAAATGGAGGTGCCATAAAAGAGGGAGAATAAAACAACCACCACATGAGACCAAGACTAGCGGTAGAGGGAGTCACCACACTACAAAAATGTGTTTGTAAAATGTTGCGGACAATGGAGGTTCCACAAAAGAGGGAGAATAAAAACAACCATCACACACGATCAAGACTAGTGGCGGAGGGAGTCACCACACACGACCAAAACTAATGGCGGGGGGCCAGGAGTGACCAAGACTTAAAAAAAATCGACTAATCTGTATCTATACTAATATTTTAAAATATAAAGGTTTGAACACAATGACGCCACGTGTCATCGCACTAATTTTTTATTATTTCTGTAAAATCCAGCTTTTATTTCCTTCTTGGCATATCATTTTCTCACCTTTTTTTATCCTTAAGTCTTTTCTCATACAATTATTTTTTTGTTTCACATTCCAATTTCAATTTTGACACACTCCAAATGCATCATCTTCT
Source organism: Spinacia oleracea (assembly GCF_020520425.1). NCBI lineage: Eukaryota > Viridiplantae > Streptophyta > Magnoliopsida > Caryophyllales > Amaranthaceae > Spinacia > Spinacia oleracea. The sequence continues at coordinate 6,607,920 of NC_079491.1, forward strand.
ATTGTTTCAAAAAAAATTATCATTTCCTATACTATATATGTAGTAGACAATATGAGCAGAATTTTAAACTAAGGTATATGTGCATTGCACGGGTTAAAAACTAGTTATCTTCGATTGTAATGTATTATAGTTACGGCACCATCTATTTTTCTCTATCGATATTTGTCGGCGATGATGATAAAGTGGAAATGGGCATAGTCCTATACTCCTATGATTGAAAATATATATTGTAACATATTAAATTTACGTTTATTCCACTAACACGCATTGACATCTGTAGTTACCTATCATCGCCATGGAAGGTTTAAATTTAAATCCACACTGAGCCTATACTCATGTTGTGTTTTCTTTAACTAGTAGGAGATTAAATTATCTGAACTGGACTTGTAGGACTTTATAGACCTTATTTAACTTATTGGACCTTATAGGAACTTATATGACCTCATAGGACCTTGTTTAAAGTTTACTGTATTATTACTAAACTTTTAACCATTATAATGTTGATAATAGTTGATTGCAAATATCAATGAATATAAATGAGTAAATCAGTTATTATTTAGTTCTTATATTAATAATCATGCATTCATGTTATTATAAATACTATTGCATATAAATTATTATTCTGTAATAATTATCCAAAATTTATAAAATCCAACTACGAATTTGACCGATTTGTAAACAATATTTATGATTAGCTCTTTAGTGGTTAACCTCTTTATACTCTGTAATGAAACTTTATCACGGACGAAAAACAACTATTTGATACTCCCTACAAATATTTTACTCAATGCATTAATGTAATTAAAGAAGTAGTATTATGATTATTGTAATTTATTACTCTCAGTGAATGCATTGATGTAATTAAAGAAATAATATTACGATTATTTGCGTCTCACCAACAAAATTGTCCATTGATTTGTGATGTACACGTAATTTTGAAAGTGTTTATTAAGTTTTTCCCTTATAATTATATTGATAGTAATTAACAATAACATATCAATTAATACTTACCTATCATTGGTAATTATGATCGTCAATTAGTAACCACAAATTATTTTAATACTCCGTATAATAATATGTATATGATTTATTTAATATAACAACGCCCTTATAATTATATTGATAGTAATTAACAATAACATATCAATTAGTACTTACGTATCATTGGTAATTATGATCGTCAATTAGTAACCACAAATTATTTTAATACTCCGTATAATAATATAAATATAATTTATTTAATATAACAACGCAAATAATCATAATATTACCTATTTTATTTAAGACCTCATTGAAACTTACACGACCTTATAGAACCTTATTGGAACTTATAAAATCTTAACGATCAAAACTTATTGGACATTATTTAACTCATATAAACTTATAGGACCTATAACTTGAAGAGAACAACCCTTCAATTGGGTATCCAATAACCACATATTTGTATCTACCATCGCCGCCGTACACTATTTATAAATTCGTTCATACCTCTATAAACCAAAAATTTAACTTGTCGGCGATTGGAGTTGTATAATAAATCGAACAACAAAGAAAAAAAAAAAAAAAACCAAATTGATGGAGGAAAGAATGGATAACACGAGTCATCTAATCAAATGTATTGACACATGTCATCTAATCAAATATGGTTTCCCTTTTTATAGACTAGGTATAAACTAGGTATAGATGTTTTATTAAAATTCATTACTCACTCACTGTTCATAGAAAATGTGACTTTTAATCTCATAACCGCCCACTACCTACCTAAGTCATGTGACTCAAATCTAAATGTGGTTCAACTAAGTCGAATGTTGTGTGGAATTCACCAAATCAAACTCATTTCACTACTTGCTACCTACAACTACTCCATAAGTGTTTAATTTGGATCAATCGGCCAACAATTTATTCCTGACTTCCGATCTAACCTAAAATTACAAGCTCCAGTTATGGGAGAGCAACAACCTTTAACGAGAGGTGCAACTAGTTTCAATTCTAATTAGGATGTGACCACCTCTAATAGTCAAACCTGATACCTTGGTAAGTTAGAACAACTCCCTTTCACGTTAATCCAACCAATTGTTGTGGTTGACTGGTATCAAAAGACTACATGATATTGGGACCATGAGATCGATACCCCACTTGGAGAAGCTCTTCCAACAAATACTATTGTAACCTCAAGACACGAACTTTTTTTTTTTATATATAAGGAAAGAAAATTAGGCTAGACTCTTAGAGTGGGCCAACCTAACTCATCATTTCGGATGTTAAGGGAAAAGGAGGGGTCAAAAGACGAAAACCAAATCGATATAGAAATACAAGAGGTTCATTTTGCCCCAAAAACACGCCCCTTGATTAGCCTCCCAAAAACAGTGATTAAACGACACGTAATCAAAATTAAAAAGGTCCCTCCTCGCATCTTCAATCAGTCCATTAATTTTCCATGGGACCTGCCACACTTGATTCATCAAGTTGATCACCACTAAGTTATCTTCTTCTATAACCATACTTTTTACACCCCTCAAACCCAAAATACTGATTAAGCAGGAATAACTCCCTTAACCCGCTAATCCATCACTAAAATAATACTTCCTCCGTAATCTACTTTGACTATTCTTAGACTATGTGAGATTTTGTTAGATTTGTTTCAATGTGTATTTTCAAAATATCAACTTTTTATAATTTTTGTATAAAGAGAATTTAAGATATAAATGATCAAAGTTGTGCATTGACATGCGTGAAACTAACAAACATTGCGAGTATTAAAAGACGGAGGAAGTACATGAGGATAATCCTACCCAAGAAAAATACCAACTTGTTGCATCTATGTTATTACTCGTAGCAAACTAACAAACAGGCAATTATCCCCCAAAAAAATTGCTACTACACAACAAGGAAGACAAGCATTAGCCAAAAGTAAATTCCCTGTCGTTTGCAATTGCTCACCTGATATTCACAGAATCATTTTTGCATGTTTTATCATCTCCAGAATTTCCCTCATCAATGCATGTCTCTCATAGAAATTCGTCTTAAAGTCAAATGGGTGTTTTGATTTCTTAACACCAACAACTGATGTGAGCCATGGCAATGGAAGCTTCTGGCTCTCTTTCTTGCTTTGCGCCCTCTCTCTCTCCTCCTCTCAAATGTAGACAAAGCTACCTGGTGATTTTCTTATACTCAATCCCAACTTTAGCATCGTTTGATTGGCCTTTTTAATGCATTTTCAAGCTTCAATTTTATCTGGGTTTCTCACATACTTATTGGAAATTGTAGATTTTTGTTCATTGGATTACTAATTTAACTATGATTTGTTTGGTTGAAGTGGGGTTTGTGCGAATTTGCGATTTCTTTTGCTGTCTGTACTTTGTTGCTGGAGATAATTTGATTATTTACTTGTTGCTGTATTTTTTTCTACCAATGCAAAATGGCTTGTGAAGTACTGAAATTGATGATACTTGAGAGTAGATAGGAAGGCGCTTTTTTGCATTGGTAGGGTTAGGGTTCATTGTTGATGAGCATTTTGTGGTTTGTAAGGGTTTTGTCAAAAGTCACACTCTTGATATTGACCCTTACTCCCTTTGTATGTAGACTATGTACTCCCCTCCGTCCGGGTTTAGATGTCGCCTTATTAGTTCAAATTATACCATCATTTAACTGTTAAAAGCAGACATAGGGATTTTTTTTCCTGTAGTGTTCAGAACAGATGGATTGTATATTTGTATTTGTGTAAATCCTTAGATGTTGAAAAAGTAGAAGTATGATTCTAGGAAGAATCTGCTCCTTTATTGGGAAAACAAGCCTTTAATGCACTCTAGAGAACAGTATGCGCATATGACTCTCCGTAATGTTTTCAGGGACTTTCAGCTCTCCGGTCTTATTAGGACAGATGATTGCCTTGGCTGCTTGAAATAGTTATAGAATCAACTAGACAGCATGATGTAGACAGCTAGACTAAGGTGATTAAGTATATCTGTTTGTAGTGCCTTTTAGTTGGGATATTTGCTACTCAGGTATAGGAAGCTATAACTAGGCAGAACTATGTGGTTCAGAAAGGAGATGGGGTTTATTTAAGAAGTATGATGATTGCCAACCAAATGTGGTTTGGTTGAAGCTCTTTTTTAGAGTACCAAGATTCACACTTGTGTGCAGTAGATGAGTAGAAGGGTCCTATTCACATTGCTTTTGGTAGTTATCAATTGCTAGATATACAGCGCCAATTTATAGCTCTTATTCTCGTCTTGTATGTTTTAATTTGAGGATAGCTTGTCCTCCTTCTGTAAATGTTCCTCTTTCAATAATATATTACCCTCTCTGCATGAAGTGCTCATTGAACTTTGGTATTTTGTGATGGTATAGAAGTGTGAAATCAGTTTTTCTTTCTTTGATGTTCAGATAAGTTTAAGACGACGATCCTTTGAAACTAAGCAGAACGGGAAGCACTTAACAACTGCAAAAGGTTGTTTAAAACTTCTACCGATTTTCCATAATTTACTTTGTTCTGTTGGATCACGAGGAAAGGGTATTGCAGTTTTTGACATGCCATATATGGTGACCTTTTCTATTATCACGTACTTAGGTATTGTTGCCAAGGGTTCTCCATAGAAACCTCATGCACAGTTGGGCTCTTCCTTGCCACCTGATGCAAATAACTGTGTCAAATAACCTAATCTTATTTCTGGATAATTCATCATCGATCTTAATTATGCATGTTTAGGGCGCGAAAAATTATAATCTGACCTAGGAGTTAGGATTATTTGTGCTTCCGTATAATAAAATTATAATGATACTTACTGCGTTGGTAATATGATACTCCAAATAATGTATTGTCTCCACTTCTTAATCAGTTAGGTATTGTTAAGGGCATTATGGCTTTGTGACTGGGCTCATGAATCACTGGAGAACTCTGATTGTTTTGAGCCTGAGACTAATAGTTAGTGACTTGTCAATCACTTAAGAAAATACCTCATTTCAAAACCTCAACTAGTGCAGAATAACTGTTCAATCTTTGGATCATCCAAGATGTTTTGTAAGACCCAAGCTTGAACCATGACACTTCTAGGCTTCTAGCAATGGTCTTAAGTGAACTATGTCTAGTGCGTTATCATCTTTTTTAAGATCTAATTAGGACATTCTTTTAATTGTTTGATGGGTAACCTTCCTTGATACAGTGTGATAATAACAGTAATGAGACCTTTCTTTCAAGCCATCATTCTATCTAACTCTTTCCTATCATGTTTTTCTTTCTGTTGTATCAAGCAGCTCAGTCATGGAAGTTCAGGTATGGGATGCTTAAATCCACAAACGAGTTTCAGAGGAGAAACTGTTTCCCAGTTGCATCCGAAGATTTCTTTCCGGAAGACGTGATCGAGTTGAATGCTTCAGGAACAGAGGAATTGCCTTTAGACGTAGCCGGTAACTTGGTTGATGAAGACATTTCCTCTACTCCTTCGTATGAGCAACCTGCGGGAAGTGGTGGAAAACCTGGATTTGTCTCGTTTTATAGTCTCCAGCGTACAAAAGAGAGTGTAGTCCCTTCACCAAGTGTAAGGACGAATCAGAACAGCCTTTTATGGTTCGCTGGCCCTGCTGTTCTTGTAGCCTCATTCATTCTTCCATCACTATATTTGCGCAGGATAATATCCTTAATATTTGAAGACTCCCTCTTGACAGGTGAGATGCTGATTTTAAATCATCTTCTATTCAAACCCGCTATTGATTAATGAAGGTGACATTTGTTTACTGTTTCCCTACATTGTGTTCTGTGTGTTAGGGAAATGAACCATTGATTGGGCTTATCTAAGTAGGTCACTTTAACAAAGAGAAACTAAAATTGTAGGCGGAGGGAATATGTTATTATGCTGAGATACAATTTTTAAAGAAACATAGGTGATAACAAGTGCATGTTAGTGTCTATATATTTTGATATTTGAGTCATTTGGCGCTCATAGGCTAGCCGCTAGCCCCTCCAGGAGTCCAGGTTATGATTACAAGATCCTTTTAATTTTCTATTTAATCAAATCCGGCATGCAAAAAAAAAATAAAAAAAAAAGAACTTTTAACACTTGAGTTTCTTCTCAAATTAACTCCAAAGTTTTGATTCGCAAAATCTTGGAACATAATTATATCCAAGTTAATTATTGGAAGCTCATAAGTAACTTCTCTTATCTATTCCTTGTAGTATTCACTTGTCCTGAAACTATCGACAACACTCCATTATAGTGCTCCATCCAAATATCCTGTGTTGCATAATCAGTCAAAGTTTCTCAATGTACATCTGGTACACTATTAAGTTCTCCTCATCCATTTCATGCAGATTTTCTCATTCTATTTTTCACGGAGGCTCTCTTCTACTGTGGGGTTGCGGTTTTTCTTTTCCTTATTCACTCTCTGCGTAGCCCGGTTAAAAATATTCCTGCTGCCAGCAGTTATGGAAAGCTAACCACTCAGATGGGGAGTCGTATATCTTCAGTTGCTATTTTAATGCTTAGTCTTATTATTCCAATGGTGACAATGGGTTTTGTTTGGCCGTGGACTGGTCCTGCAGCATCAGCTGCTCTTGCTCCTTACCTGGTTGGTATTGTTGTACAGTTTGCATTCGAGCAGTACGCAAAATATACGAAATCACCTTCCTGGACCGTCATCCCAGTTGTATTTCAGGTGAAGTACTCTAAAGGTTACCTTTGATTAATTTGCAGTATAGAACTATAGACTAATATTCTTCCCTTAGCTTGCCTTTTTATACCTTTTGAGACAAATATACCTGAATTGTGTTTGTAATATATTTGAGCTTATTGATATTATGGAGGACTTAGTTGCACCAGATTATGGTTCATTTTCCTGCTAAGATTATTTAGAATGCCAGAAGGAGGTAGATTTAATGACTGGGGATTATCTGCAGCAAACTACCAATTTTCAACTCTATAAATTCTTGTGACATACAAGTATTTGCTTTCTTTATTTTTACCCTATTTTTTTGATAATTCTTGCGCTAATATATGAATTTGCAATTGTATGGATGAAGTGAGTTAAATCTACAGGGTACTGACCATTTTCTTTTTTCCCAAAATTTTCCCTTGATTCTCTTTAGGGAATTGACGATTAGTGCTTTGACATGAAACAGGTGTATAGACTGCATCAACTAAATCGAGCTGCACAACTGGTAACTGCTCTATCTTTCACAGTCAGAGGAGCTGAGATGACTGCACACAACTTGGCCATTAATAAATCGTTAGGCACTCTTTTGAGTATCCTCCAAATTCTTGGCCTCATCTGCATTTGGTCTCTCTCTAGCTTCCTCATGAGGTTTTTTCTGTCTTCTTCCATATCGGAGCAATGAGGTACCCATAAAATAAAGATTTGCAATCCATGATTTGAGTTTACTACCTTTTTAGCCTGTCATTAGCATGAAAACTGCCTACACATCGTTGGAGAGAAGCGCTGGTTCAAAATTTTCTTGTTAGATTACACAGATTATGTGCTGGTTACATCTGAATTACTAGCACAGATTTTTCAGTTGAGATAGGAAGTAAAAGGGTTTATTAGCATATTCATTATGACAGCTTTTATATGCTGCTACATTACTCTGCCGAACACTTCAGAAATTTAAGAAAAAGGAAGAAAAGTAAAGGGATGCTATGTAATACTGCTTGTACATTTTACTTTGTCAGGTTTAAATTACCAGGTTTTCTATAATCGACATCATGAACCATTGAAAACATACATTCTTTATTCTTTACTGCTTTTTTTATTTTTTGATGTAAAGGAACTAGATTCTTTACTGCTTAGCTTGCTGCAGGATCAAATCATGGATCTTACTGTTCGTTCCATTTTTTTAGCATGCTTCCTCAGCCTCAAATCTCCCACAAAAGTTTTGAAGTGGGACAGAACTGTGATAGTTTTTATTGCGCTTGCAGTGTGTTTTGTATATGGAACTTCAGATAGGCATGTGGAAACCTTTTCTGCAGGTTTAGTTGCACCCTGAATGTGCTTCTCTTTAAGGAAGCACCATGATATGATGATAACATGTATTTCAAAGTCAGGCACTGGTATATTACTTATGATTCAGACATGAAACCTTTCTTACCCACATTGTCTGTTCTGGGTTTACTCATTCCAGTATCATGATTCATGATGATACATGTGAAATACTACCTCCATTTCACCTTTTACTGTTATACTTTCTATTTTTGTCCGTTCCTCGGCCCGGGGGGCAGATTCAGAAGGGAAAAGGCTGTCAGTGTCCACAGTATTGGAGCGAGCATTAGCGTATCTGGTTTAAATACGATGATAGGGGTCAAATTTCATGACCGAGCCAGATATTCAATATCGTCCAATTGCTATTTGATTAGTTTGCTTCTTCATATTAGACCCTTTACAGGATTAATGAGCTTTAACTTCTAGGCTCACACTCTGCTTACTACAACTTTATATAGGAGTATTTAGGTTTCATGAAACATGTTTTCTTTCACCAAATGCCTGCTAATTGTCCTGCAGTCTGAAAATTTTGCCAAATTTAGTTCAGACTTCAGAGAATCACACTATTACTGTTAGTCCCTGTTCTTTTTGGTTGAATTTCAGGAAAGTTCAGGTCAGTTTAGCCCCAAAGAACAGGGACTTGTTATATTAACCACGGATTATGAAAGTCTTCCCATCACTAGAAGTTCAAACCTCGCGTCAACAATCCCATTTTTCTCCCTCTTCTGATGTAGGCTATAAAAAATCGATTACAGTCACAGGTCTGTAAACTACTTGCAGTAACATCTGCACAAATTCACACAAGTATACATTTATTAACTAAATATTAATTCAACCCAAGAAAATATTGCCAACTTTCAAATCAATGTCAATACATATTAAAGAAATCACAGATTTGGTGCTAATTTGTTGATATTCCCTTGTTTTCTTGAGCTAGTGGAATAATAATGAAGATATTGAGATTTGAGAGTAGTTACTCCTAATATAAATATGGTATAGGCCCAGATCAATGACACAACTGTGTCAAAGGTGTTTGGCAGAAACAACTTGAGGATTATTGTCTTTGGTATTTTCTGATTTGTCTCAACCATGATAGAGTATAATTCATATTTATTAGAAGTCAATCAGTATTATACACCTAAATTATCAAATTAATGTTTAAGAGAGTTTATTATTTAAGTCAACCACACTGTACCGTAAATCTCAATTGTAACAACGGTGATGATATGGTTAGACCAGGGTCCACGGTGACTTTTATTGAGAAATGAGGCGATAATTATGAATAACTGAAAAATGGAGGCGACATTCATGAATAACTTGGCATAATATGGGGTGACTTATTATATTGAGAAATGAGGTGATATTTTCCGTCTCACCGGTTTATATGCAACTGTTTTATAATAATAAAGTCTTTTCTAACCTACTTAATTTGTATTAGCTTGGTTGAACCAAACAAGCATCTTTCTCAACTCCTTAAAACAAAATTATCTTCACACTTCACATGGTTTATGACTTTTATTATGAAGCAGATTGTCTTAAACTTGCAAATTCAGAGTTGTTAATATTAGTTCCTCTGTGTTTTTCCCCTTTTTTGTATATTAGGTGAGTATTAGTTGAGGTTGAGGAGAATAATATTATGCTAAAAATAATATCTCAAACTCAACAGAAGTCAAACTTTTCATGGCTATAATTGTTAATCATCCTACTCTTTTGTAGTATTATGCCTGATAAATATTAATTACTCAGTTTTGACTATGTTTGATTCTTAAAAATGATCTCATTTCATTTAAAGTCAAATTATTATTAAAGTTTTTTTTCAATTGAATCTATTTAAGGAAAATACTTTTAGAATATATACCGGAAGAAATAAACCTAATATGGCCTTGTTCTCTTCACCTAATATGGTCTGATTTTTCAAGTTTTTGGTTTGGTCTCATCTGGTATGGTCTGAATGTTTTTCATGAGTGCTTTTTGCTTTTTCCGGCCTGGCCAGGTCTGATCTAATAAGCAATAAGAATAAGGTGAGAAAAAACAAAATCGTAATGAAAACTACTACCTTTTGTTCCTTTTTGTTTATTACGTTTTCCTGATAAGTTTTTATTTTTTTAATTCTTGTGCAAATAATAAGCGTCAAGAGCATTAAGAAACGGAGGTAGTATAAGATTAATCTCAAAAACATCCCATTCCTACTCAGGTTATAGAGTGGGCCTTTTACCTAAGTTTTTTGTCTGTTTAAACAATCAGCATATTCCTATCCTAAATCTCCATACTTCTTGTCATAATTTTTATTACTTTCAGAAACATGCATGGACAAAATTCCAACATGACAGAAGAGAAAAACTGAACCTACCCCCATATTCTTAATTCTTAAAGAACACACAAAAGTTCTTTCAAAGTCTCTCTCATTTTCAGTGCAATGATCTCAATGCATATATAATACATTCTTTCAGAAGTCAGACCCTCCATCATCCACCAGAAATCAAATTCTCTTCATTTTTAGCCATTTTTTCATCCATCTTAGTACTGCAGAATGCAAGATTTTCAGCTGTAATATCTCTGAAACCATAACCTCCTAAAATGGACATCATTAAAATGTCTCATTTAACTATTCTTTTCTGTTTCATCTTCAGTATTTTCCTTAGTCACACCTCAGCTGAGAATTCAAGTGATTCTTATTGGCTATTAAGGATCAAATCGAGTTTCATTGATCCTGATAATACTCTCAGTAACTGGTCTTCTTCAACAAGTATATGCAGCTGGAATGGAATTACATGTTCACTTGATCAAGTTCATGTTATAGGCATGAACCTTTCAAGTTCAGGGCTTTCTGGTGTTATATCACCTGAATTTTCCCATCTTTCTTCTCTTCAAACTCTCGACTTATCATCGAATTCTCTCTCTGGACGTATACCTGGTGAGCTCGGAAAGCTTCAGAATCTAAGAGAGCTCCTCTTATACTCTAACTCTCTTTCTGATAAGATCCCTCATGAAGTTGGATTTCTTCCCAAGTTGGAGATTCTCAGAATAGGGGACAACATGCTTACTGGTGAGATCCCTAAAAGTATTGGCAACTTAACTGAACTGAAAGTTCTAGGCATTTCTTATTGCCTGTTGAATGGAAGTATTCCATCAGAAATAGGAAGTTTGAAGAATCTGGAGACTCTCGATTTGCAACAGAACGCTTTCGTGGGGGAAATTCCAAGGGAGATTGGTGAATGTCAGAAACTGCAGGTTTTTTCTGCAGCCAACAATATGCTTCAAGAAGATATACCTACATCAATTGGTAAGCTTCATTCATTACAAGTCCTTAATTTGGCCAACAACAGTTTCTCTGGTATGATTCCTACAGAAATGGGAGATTTGCAACAACTGAAGTACTTGAATTTGCTGGGAAACAGATTAAGTGGTGCAATCCCTTCAGAAATGAACCTGTTAAGTCAGCTAGAAAAGCTAGATTTATCAGGAAACAACTTATCAGGATCTCTTGAACTCTTCACTTCACAAATGAAGAATCTCGAGGTTATTATACTCTCGAATAATCACTTATCTGGTAACATTCCAGGAAGTTTCTGCATGAATAATGGTTCAAGGTTACAGATCCTTTCTATTTCAGGAAATGGTTTCTCAGGAAAATTTCCCTTGGAGTTGTTGAGCTGTTTTTCTCTGCAACAACTAGACCTTTCTGACAACAAATTCCAAGGAAAGATACCGTCTGAGATTGATAAACTGGAACACCTCACCGATCTTTATCTTAACAACAACAGCTTCAGTGGGAAGCTACCACCTGAGATTGGCAATCTGAGTAACCTGGAATTCCTTTCCTTGTATGGAAATGGGATTACAGGAGAAATTCCAGCAGAAATAGGGAAGCTAAACAAGCTAAGTGTCATCTACCTGTATGATAACCACATGTCAGGTAACATTCCAAACGAGTTGACAAACTGTACTAGCCTCACAGAGATTGATTTCTTTGGAAACCATTTTTCTGGGTTGATTCCTGATTCAATTGGAAAGCTTCAAAACCTGGTTTTGCTTCACTTGAGGCAAAATGAGTTATCTGGGAAAATCCCTCCTTCCTTGGGTGACTGCAAAAAGCTTCAGATGTTGGCTTTAGCAGACAACAGATTATCTGGGTCAATCCCATCAACATTCAGTTCATTGTCAGAGTTAAGTCTCATTACCCTTTATAATAACTCTCTTGAAGGCCCTTTACCCGAATCTCTTTTCCTTTTGAAGAATCTCAAAATCATCAATTTATCTCATAATAAGTTAAATGGAAGTATTTTTCCATTAACAGGTTCAACCTCTCTTACAGTATTAGACTTGACTAATAATGGCTTCTTTGGTTCAATTCCTTCAAGACTAGCCTTATCCAAAAACCTGATTCGTGTTCGCCTAGGAAGCAACTCACTTTCTGGTAACATTCCTCTTGAGTTTTCCCTTCTTACAGAGCTGATTTTCCTTGATTTATCTTTCAACAGTATATCAGGAGAGCTAGCTGTTAGTCTATCCAACTCCACAAAACTTGAACATCTTATACTGAATAATAACCAGTTTTCGGGCCATATTCCTTCTTGGTTAGGGAACCTGAAATGGTTAGGAGAGCTTGATCTATCTTCTAATAACTTCAATGGAACAATACCGAAAGAGGTTGGAAAATGCTCAACATTACTCAAACTCTCTCTTCATACCAACAAGTTGTCTGGCCAAATACCACCAGAGTTAGGAACCCTGTCATCTCTGAATGTCCTCAATTTGCAAGGCAACAACTTATCAGGAACAATTCCTTCAGAAATCCAGCATCTTGAAAAGCTGTTTGAGCTTAGACTCTCTGACAACTTCTTGACAGGTAAAATACCTGTTGAGCTACAACAACTTACTGAACTTCAAGTGATATTAGACCTGAGTCATAACCAGTTATCAGGGGAGATTCCTCAGTCACTTGGAAATCTCATGAAACTCGAGCGATTAAACCTCTCAAATAACAATCTTCAAGGTAGAATACCTTCCTCATTAGGAAAACTCTCAAGCCTTCATAGTCTCAATCTTTCTCATAACCTTCTCCAAGGAAAACTCCCATCTTCATTCTCAACCTTCCCACTTAGCGCCTTTGTGGGAAACAAGAGGCTATGTGGGGCCCCATTAGGGTCTTGCTCGAGCTCATCGAAGAAACGGTTGCCTAAGGGTGAAGTTGTTATGATCATAGTTGCTATTGTTTTTACTTCGAGTGTTATATGTTTGGTAATGATTTATATCATGCTAAGAATATGGACTGCTTGGAGAAAAGTTGCTGTTTCTAGCAATGATGGATTTGGGAATGAAAATAAAGGACAAGATCAAGAGAAGTGGGTGTGTTATGGGGACGAGAAAAAGAAAGGCGGGTATTGTAAAATGAGCTCAAAAAATATGACTCCTTCGCCAGATAAACAACTGTTTACTTCAGAATCTGTGCTCAAGAAATGATCATTCATCAGTTTAAATTCCTTATTTTTTTTTTTGCTATTTGTTTAGAGACTCGAGACGTACAGATGTGTAAATTTTATCTTAAATTTGGTGAGAATTCATATGTTCTTTTTTTTAGATTATGTATAGCCTTGATCGTAACCAGATCATAGAGATAAATTAATGTTATGCATTACAAAAATGTCCAAGACAAGTACGGAGTACAGTGGTTCATCAAAGTCTTCTTTTTTATTCTTTGGAGATAACATAGTTTCCCACATCGATCTATAGAAAAAGAAGCAGCAGAAAAATGGAATAAAAGAAAAGTTGCGAGCATTCTGCAACTCATACCTTTCTCGGCCTTTTGGCTAAGATCAAGTGTAGTATCTGTTCTTATCAGTTTAATATCTGATACGTGGGCCAATGGCCCACAACGATATTAAATTTATTTTTTAAGGGAGAAGTCCCATCACAGTAGCTTGCTGCTGGGGTCTTCAAGCGTCGCCCATGCGTTGCACTATTGCACGGGCCTGGCGCATCCCACCAATTCTAAAATCAGATTTTTTGCGACTCAAGCACTTTGGCAATTTGCTATATAGTTAATTCTCAATCAATTGGTAACTCATTCAATTATTCTTCAAAAGACAGAAATGGTGAAGTAGCAAGTGAGTATTAAGTGAATCTGAGATTTTGGAAATCTCCGTACTCCATATGTAATTGACATCTACTACTGCAAATACTTTGTCTATATACCTTTATTTGTTTAATATTTCTAATAAATAAGACATCGAATCTATCATTAATTTTAATTAGAAGAATATATATAAGCTCTATTTTAATGATAATTTCTACCATTACAGTTTAGATATCATACAAATTTATATTAAGCTAGATTATAACCGTGCAATATTGTAATAGTATTTTTTTAAAGCCGCCACGAATTGAACCTCTCACTATAATGTTATTTTTTGTGGTGCATATCAACATCAATCGAGTACGGAGTATAACGCTTTTGAATCGTTTCGTTCCTTGACCAACCGTATTGTTTTCTTGGTGCAAATGAGCCACAAGGGCGGGGTCGCGGGGATGAGAATCGATCCCAGGATCACCTGGAACCGGGATGGAAGCTCTAACCAACTGAGCTATCCATCACTCTCTGACCAACCGTATTATGTTAATTCTACCAGTTAGGCAATTAGTCATTTAGGAGTATCTTACGAGTATCAATTAGCATCAAATTTTTGATATCAATTAGCATTGTTTTTCCCATATAAAGTTGGTATTATATTTATTCTATTTTCCTTATACAAAGCACTAATGTATAATAAACGGAAGCACATCAACTAAAGGAGTAGTCTACTCAATTAAGGAGGAATTCGAGAAAAGAAAAAGAAAATAATATCAAGTAAATCAAATAATAAAAGGTTTATTTAGCAATAGGAATAAAATATTCGCTAGGTTATAGAAAGCGAGTTTAAAACATAGACCATAGATTTCAAACTCCATTGCAAAGAAAATCTAGTACCCATCTCCATTAAATTATTGTAATTAATAATTAAAGCACATCCAGTGTCGTTATTTTTCCGACATGGGATATTGGAGAATTGTATAAGAATTGTCGAAACCGTGAGGTAACTCCTCAACGAGTGTTGTAAATACGAACACCTTAATTGTCATGCATAGCCTGCTTATTCAAACCGTGTCTGGTTAATTGGTTAGCAAGAATTAAGAATTCGCTTTTAATTGTTTTTAATAAATTAGACAATGAATACGTATTTGTATAATAAACGGAAACATATCAACTAAAGGAGTAGTCTACGCAATTAAGGAGGAACTGAAACATACTCCGTATCAAGGAGTACTCTATCAAGGAGGAATTTGAGGAAAGAAAAAGAAAATAATATTGAGTAAACCAGATAATAAAAAGTTCGGTAGGAAAAATAAAGGGAGTAAATACGAACACCTTAATTATCGCTGCTGGGCAGGTTTCGACAATGAACCTGCCCAGCAGAGCGACCAGCAAACGTGTTTATCATAAGTAGTCTACGCAATTAAGGAGGAACTGAAACATACTCCGTATCAAGGAGTACTCTATCAAGGAGGAATTTGAGGAAAGGAAAAGAAAATAATATTGAGTAAACCAGATAATAAAAAGTTCGGTAGGAAAAATAGAGGGAGTAAATACGAACACCTTAATTATCGTGCATAACCTGCTTATTCAAACCGTTTGCTTTTAATTTTTTTTAGTAAATTAGACAATACATATTTTGTATAATAAACGGAAACATATCAACTAAAGGAGTAGTCTACACAATTAAGGAGAAACTGGAACATATGAAGGAGTAGTGTACACAATCAAGGAGGAATTTGAGGAAAGAAAAAAAAAAAGTTCGGTAGGAAAAATAACGGGAGTAGATACGAAAGAGTATCCCTAAAGGGGTACCAAAGAAAATCCGGTGCCCATCTAAGTAGATGAGCAGGAACATGTCATTGTAATTGATATTTAAAGTAAATTCAGTGTTGTTACTATTGCAATATGGGATATTAGAAAACTGTATAACAATTGTCGGAACTGTGAGGCAACACTCCTCTAACAAGTGTTGTAAATACAGACACCTTAATCTATCATGTACGGATCATGCTTATTCAAATCGTAGCTGGTTAATTGGTTAGCCAAAAACTAAAAATTCACACGAGATATATGATGGAAGATGTAACAAGCTACAATGTTGAGGACATGAGGAGTACGACTGTGTGAGGGAGCATTAAGACACCAATCAAGTTTTAATTATTTTGATAGCAAAGCAATGGTATTTTGAAGTACGATCGTGTGAGGGAGTACTAAACTTTTCTTGAAAAGCGTTGAATCTATCTATCTATCTATTACTATATTACTATATACTAAGGGTTGAATTTATCATTTATGGTGCGATTTTTGCCCGTCAAAAACCACTTTCCCAAAAAAATGTATATGTTTTATTTTATTTTTATTCTCTACCTTTTTTATAAACTATTTATGTATGAAAACAAAATTGAGTTTATAAATTATGACAATAATAGATACGACGTAATAATAATTATTCTAAATCGGTAATATTTTAGTCAAATCGCTATATTAATAATGGAAAATAAATCACTCAAATTTTTTGTCAAAGTACCATATTAGCATCTTAAATATGCATATTAGATGAATAAATTTAAACGAGTATATTAAAAATGTTATAACTATGCAGTAGTTTGGGAGATATTCAGTTAAATATTTTGTGAAAAAAATTGATCAAAATCCGTGCGTGCACGGGATCTAATGTAGTTAAGCTAATTAGAGTATTTGATCGTCAAAAGATCTATCTCGAGCCATTTGAGGAAGTGATTAGAGAAGGTAAACACGATTTAAATTAAAAACAATTTAAACGAAAAGTGCTTGGGTGTCAATGCAGGTACATAAAACTTAAGTTGCCCCAAAAAGTAAAAACTTTAACTTATTTCAAATTTTATTCACCGCACAACTAGCTTACCAAGTGCTCGACCAATCTCCCAACCAAAGCAAACACAAAGAAATTCTTCAAAGACTAGAAATGGGTAAACGAGGCAAGGGGAGAGTGAATGACACACCATATTCGTCATAATTTTACACTTATCTCTTATGGACTTTATTCTAAAAGTGCTTAACAACCATGCTTCTTCATACCCAACTCTGTAGGGAGGTTGTGCCCGGATACCCACGGGTGCCCCTCACGTCGTTGTTATGCCCACAAACCCATTGACATGTCGCTGCTACACCCACACACTGACACACCATCGACACCCTTGGTGAACTAGGTATGTAGATGTTGTTTGGTATAGATCGTATAAAGGCAACATCCAATAAGACTAGCAATTAAATCTTCTATTCATCGAACATGTATACTCGAGTCATATTGATAACATATCTCATTAGGAAACACCATATGTTTGGTATTAATGGTAACTTCTAAACAACGTTTAGGTCATAAGATTTTAAGAGAGCATTAGTAGTGTCTCTAATCTCCTCAATGCAATCAAACATTTAAAGTGGTAATATATGAATTCGATGCGTTTGTGTTGTTCACTCCATGATTAATCACTTCTCGTAGCTAAAAATGCTAGATTGTGGTGTTGAGAAACAAAAGCACTGTTCCCTTGTCAACAACTGGGCAAGATATTCATTTATAGTGAACAACTATTTTAAAGTTCCCACATCGAGATATAAGACGGCAAGCTGGAAAAACTAGTTATAAAAAACAACTAGCTGCCATCTTCAAAAATTTAAAAGGGTCGGTTGGCTAAATATGCCATGCTCGACTTGAGATAAGGCGAGTGCTGTATGGCTATCAAGACATATGGCCGACATAATTTGTGGAAACTCTTATAGGGTTGGCTCGCTTGGCCGACCCTCTTGAACATATGAAAAGGTTAAGAAAAACAAAGCAGAAAGCTAAGGTGCAGTTTGTTTATATTTTATATTCTCTTGAACATATAAAAGGTTAATTTTCTTACGTGATCTGCGTAGATTTATAATAATTTTTTATTTTATAATTTTTACGTACATATAGATAACTGATGAAATATTGTATAATGATAAAAAGTGTCAAAATGCTAAATGCATCAATAGAGGAGAAAGAAGGAAGTATGTTGTATGCGATTGCTAGGCATGATTCAACAAGCTTAAACATTTATGGGTCACTCATTACATCCAACAATGTAGTACTCCGTACGTGTCACCTCTTACAGTGATATGTATCCCTTGTTCAATTACGGAGTACAAGCCATGTAGGAAAATTAAGGGTTGACCGAGTACAATTTATAACTAAAATAAGTTTGAATAAGTTCTAATAAGCTCAGATAAGTTCAGTTAAGTTCAGATAAGATAAGTTCAGGAAAAATAAGTGAAAATCAGATGAATAGAACGCAACCTTAACTATTTTTGGGTTTACCGAATAGAATTAAGCAAACTTGTTCAACTTTTGGGAGCTTGAATTTTAAATGTCAAGTCACTTCTCAATCCCATATAAGATTGACATCAACTTGTAAAATTTCAAAGTAGGTATATCTAAATGGCGGTATGTAGCATGTTTGTCAAATACAAGGCCGGATGCAAATGAGCCTCTTAAGGCAACATGGGTAACTCATAGCCGTTACATGGAAATAGCATAACTACATATTTAGTGCATGTTTGTAGGTACCAAAATAGAATGAAAACGGATAAGTATGAAGTTTGTAGGTACCAAAATAGATTGGAAACGGATAAGGAGAAAGAAAATTTTCGATTCGTTGTTTGATTGATACAGTATTTTTTTCGAGGGGGATTGTTTAATACTCTGTATAATTAACAAGAAGAAAACTCCATTTGGAAATTGGGAAGAGGTAAAGAATTGTTAATAGGGCTAGGAAAAGGTAATTAATGGATTGTACTACGTAACAGTTATCCTTAGGTTAATAGAACGTCTTTCATACCAAACGATATGTAATGGAAACAATTAAGGAAAACTTGATATTATCGGTCCCAACTATGGCCGATTTACTTTAAAAGGTCTCAACTTTTAATTATCTCAGGGTGATCCCTACTATAGAGAGTCATTTTCAAAAATGGTCTCTTAGTTAAAATTAAGTGATATATAACTTAATTAAGACTCATATCTCTCGTGTAATAATCATATTTTTTTAATTAAATCAAGTTAATGGAATAATATGATATGCTAAAATAAACTTAATTAACAGTTTAATTAAGCTAAAGGACCATTCTGGAAAAAACACACCTCAAAATTGAAACCACTCTAGAATAATCAAAACTTGGGACATTTTAAAGTGAAGTGACCATAGTTGGGACTGTTAGTATCAAATTTTAATTTACCTTTTTTTAGTCTAAAATCACTATACTCATACTTGCTAACATTTGGTGGCTTAGTTTTGCTTTAATTTGAACCTAACCCTAAAGTTCACCTTTAATATCCAGACAAAATGTTTTCCACTGACCTTAATTATTGTCATTATTAATTAAAATATCCATCCTTTTTTTTTTTTTTTTTTTTTTGTCATTTCCTATTTATTCTTCCCAAGCTTTTAGTACTTGTCCATTTTTTGGCTGAAACATTTTCCTTTTAGAGGGTTAAACTTCTAAATCTCATATTATGAGTAGTTGATGACCACCATATGATTCACCTTTATGCGTGTGAGGTTTTTCAGATTAGTCTCGATACGAGTATACATTCTGAATATCATTATTTTTTTAAATTTTTTTTAGTTAAAAATATTAATGGTCAAAGTTATGTGTATAATCATTAGATCCCGGCCGGAGAAAGTATGAAGTTGAGTTGGACGACCTACTCAACTATTCGACGGTCCTACTCCCACGAGTCCCACACCAATCCACCCAACCCAAATCCAAACCCACACAGAGAGAGGTATTGGATTAAATGGCCCAAGCCCAACACAGCCACAAATTATCAAGTCAACAACTACCACAAATGGAATATGGACAAGAATATTCTAAAAGTATGTTAATTTCTTTTTTCTTGCCAAGGAAATCTATTGGCAACTTGCTTAATAAGGATATCTACTTATTAAAACAAATTGCCATATTTATTTAAAATATTAAATTAAAATATTAAATTAAAATACAAAAAAAACACTAATTTCCCAACAGATTTAGGTGGGTAGGTCCAAAAATAATTTAATTTTAATACAAGTAATAAATAATAATATTAATAATGAAATTTTGAAATGTATGCTCTAGTGCCCAAGAGCATTGGTGCAATTAGTTTGCAACAAACAACTTAGAAAGAGCAAAAAAGAACATTATTATATGTACTTTCCATACCTTATTATGTGCAAAAATATGGCCACTATGCTCATTCATGTGTTTAGAGCATGCGGATGGAAGTATTTTGCACATCATGCTAATTTTATTTCACATGATTAGTTACTTATAGTTCACCCTTAATTTGTACTACTAAATACTAACAAATAAATCGAAAACACTAAAAAAGACAACATTTTAACAAGTTTAACAATAATAACACTTACTAGAAATAAAATGACCGCTCTATCTTTCCCTTAAAAATAAAATAAAAAATAATACTGCATGAAATCTACCGTTTACATCACTACCTTTGTGGCTTCTTAAGATAGACACGGAATCGTAAAAAGAAGAAGAATAAAGCCTAAATGTAGGAGAGACTAGAAAGAGAAGAAGGGTTGAAATGAAATGGTGCAAGAAGCTATGAAAAGGATGTTGAGATTTTATAGTAGATTCAAAGTGAGGCTGGAAAGTCTTCTAGCAAGGGTTTTGGGCAACGGGCAGATTGAAATCTTGGAGTAAATGGCAAGTTGATATTTCGGGCAGTGTTGCCCAGCTTAGGGTTTGATGGCCAATTATTAAATGAAAATATGTTACAACTTGCAATTTATTTGTTTACTAAAATGGCTACTTGCAATCTTGCATTACCTATTCTGTAGATATTTTCTTATTTTGTATTGTTGGGAATTGGATTTAATTAACTTGGCATTTTGGGGCCTTGGGGCGTCCTAACTTGGTAACTGTTGACCATCTAGGCTGGTTAATGGGTTGGGCTGGTTAGTGTGGACTCACCTTGGGATGGGTCGTGGGTTTTGTCACAATTAGGGTGCATTTGAAGGGTTGGGTGATATTGATATATTTAGAGTTGGGCATGGGTTGGGCCAACATTCGGGCTAACAGAGACCAACCCGATCCTGTTGTAAACCCGACACGACGATGAGCCACGAGCTGTGCGTTGACATCATTTTAGAAATTTGGCATGAGCACAACATACCACTCCACACACTTATTTTTTTAAAAATATCAAAAATTCTTAAAATTAGTAAAGGAACCCGCCAGCACGACACGAACTGGTCCGACATGCCGGGTGAGCCGCACATTATCCTCATTTATGAAAGAGAGACACGAGCACCCACGACACGACACAACACAACTTTTTCTTGTGTCGTTCTAGGCACTACCCGTTAGGGCATGCCACATGAGGCTGTGAGGTTCAACTCATGGGCCTACACGATTCAACACGTGCCCAATTCTAGTGATATCCAATATTTATATTTTTGAAAAAATTGGTATTGGTTGGCTATGGCCGAGTTTGTGCACCAAGTTTTAATCGTTCGCACAACCCACCTCTTGTGTTGGGTCCGTGCTAGGTTGACTTGGAACTCAATTCGATTATGTTGACCCATATACCTATATGGTCTAGACGGGTCATGGTTCACTTAGCCTAGTGATCGTCTCAAAATGCAACTATAGATTTGATCTAGACCATGAAAAAAAAATCATACTTCATTCTTTCTCACATAATAACCGGATATTTGACTTATTTGGCCGGACTCCGGATCAAATGTGCCATTTATATAACAATTTTCTAAACAGTATTTTCTCATAATTTTTATATTTATATAAAAGGTGCCTTTTCATATCTTCTTTTTAAAAAAGTTAATTTCTAATTTTTTTTGTCGAAGTAACTGTTTGATTAAGGTGATTGACACCAACTACTTGTTAATTTTTTTAAAAAAATGATTAGGGTGTGCAAAATCATGAACAGAGTAAAAGAAAAGAGTGGAGAGCAATTTAGAAGAATGGTAACATGAATAGGAGAAGTGTGTGATTAGGTTTCCAACCAAACAAATATGATTAGGGAGTATAATCTTGTGTTTTCTATAGTTAATATTGAGATAGGATTGATATTTGACCAGCATTAACCACTTAAACCTGGGAGCTATTAGTGTAGAAGGTTAGGCCTCTGCTGCTCTCCCACATAGAAAACATTATGACCAAGAACAACGTTTAACTCAGTTAGAACAATATTTTGCAAGGTTTTAAAGACGCGAAGGGTTAGGATTTGCAAGTCTCAAATTAACCCGTGATGTAACATCTAAACCACTAGTTTTATACATAAAAACTAAAATAATTATGTTATCACAACTTTGTTTCTGAATGCTGAAGCTGAAAATACACTTCCATGACACGCTTACGTTCAGGACATGTAGAGTAATCAATGGTGATCCATGTTCTCCAAATCAGATGCGAAGCTACATAATTTTAATGTTTTCCAAAGCCAGTAGAATCCTGTATTTGTTGACCAATTGTTGTGATTTTCATCACTTACACCAAAACCAAAATGCAGGAAGCAAGTTATGTTCCTGTCTGATCAACCAAACACAAATAAGTAAATAACAGAGTTTTCATAGTTCATATAAACAGCCAAACCACCCAAAATCTAAAAAAACATTTTTAAAAAAAGTCGTGCTAAAACTCCGTCTCCTCTGAATGAAAAAAGGCCTTACCAGTTACTAAAAGATACCTAAACACAAAAAAAAGACTGTTATCTCGTCTGCAAACTGGAAGACCAATCTGTACACTGTGAACATTGCAACATATCTATATTAAACTCAGCAGTAAAGTTCAGAAAGTGCCTAGATCCAGCAACATGCATAAGCTAACCAGCATCATTCGTAATTTACCTGCGAATTAAGGGAATTTTGAACCGTTGTCAGAAAAAACTGATCATGTTTAACTACCGTATAAATCAAGGAAAAGAAGGATTATAAAGAACAGGTGAATAGCAGCTTAGTCTTGCATTTACCTGTGACAGGAAACTCTTTGCATAAGTATATAATTTAGGGTTAATATTTTCTGTATTGTTATGTATAGGATTAACATAAAAGACGGTTAGTCTTAGCTATTCCAAAAGCAGGGAAAGTGTATATATCTTTCTGCTAGGGGGTCTTAAGCTGTGATAGTTCACTCAACATTCTGCCATATTTTTTTCTTTCATCTTCAAGCTCCTTTTTAAGCAGCAAAACCTGCATGAATCATTGTGTAAATTTTATAACGAATATTGGTTATGTCAAAGATACTTTGCAAATACCATACAATGTTCATGTTCGTTACACTAGAATTATTTGCTGTAACCTCTTCTTTTCCCTGTTATTATCCTGAAGCAGAATATTTAATCACTAGTCAAGTCTAAATACCACATGCTTGATGCTTGGCCACTTTAGTGATATTGAGTTGAATCAAGATTTGATATTTTTCTGTAACAAAATTATTTTCAGTTACTTTTCCTCGCCAAATGTCCAAAGTTCCAAACATACCCTCTTCACCATTGACCATTCTTCACGAATGAATGAGATACTGACACCATATCAGTCGTTGAACGTACCTTCTGTGTAAGCTCTTTCTCTCTCTTCACAAATTCCAAGCATCTGAAATGTATATCAACCAAATCAGCAGATAAAATAGAAACTGATAACAGATTAAAAAGACTTTTAAAAGAGTACGACTCAGACGTGAAGATACTCCTATTCCTTTGATTGACAATGTACAACAGTACAACTACACTATCATGTATACCTGCAAATTTTTTCTTTTTGAATCTAAACAACTTACTTCTGCTGAAGTTTCTTATTATCTTGCATCATCAACATGGCCTCCCGTTTACTCTGCTCGTCTGCACCAAAACTGCCAAGCTGCAATTAAAACTGAGTTGGTCAGAATCATGGAATAACACACTGCATCGAGGAGGCTTCCCTCAATCCCCTTGTACCATTTTCTTCCTATTTGTCTAAAAAAGGTGCCATAGTACCAAACAGAAGACAGTAACCAGTAACTATCAACTGAGAAGTTTAATCACTGTAAATAATCAAACAGGGGAAAGAAATTGATAAGAGAGATTCAGCTCCTGCATCCGAGATGATCAAATAACTAAAAAGAGAAACACAAAGCCTTGATGGCCCGTTTGGTAGCCGGTCATAAATGGTGTCAATGGGAATGAATTTGTATGTAAATTTGTAAGGAAAATCAATATCCATTTCCATGGTAATGCTAATTCGCTCAAAATTATCTCTTTTTAAAAAAAAAATTACCATTACCATTTGGGGAGTGGTATTAGGTGGGAATGCAAATTTATGACGAAAAACACCAAGTATGAGACAAAATTTCATTACTATGAACATCATGATGTTATTTTCTTGTCAAATAACACTTAGATTTATTCTCATTCCCACCATTTATTACCGGCTACCAAACGGGCCGTGAATTCTAGCTAGAGTGATATATTTAGATAGATATGAGCCATATGGGCCATAGATAACACCAGTCTTAAGTATTTCGGAGGGGACATGCTTAACCATCACTTGCAATTTTTAAAAAAACATCCGAAGAATGGACGGACCTGGACATGGGTGAAGTTCTCCGTGGTAGTAGCATCAGGTATTATGCTGCTATGCGTACTTGTATGAGCTGAAAATAGGGGATTCTTTGTCCTTGTTGAATCTGTGAGTCATAAACATAAGGGGAAGTTATATGTGCTATACATGGATTTAAACACAAATCTGAGCCAACTGTCAAAAAAGTATTTACCTAGCTGCTGGCCTTTTCTTTGAGATATAGACCCAACAAGTAAATCAACTACAAGGTCATCATCGTCATTGTCTGGATCTGACATTGTACTATCATCCAATTCTACAGGTTCAGCACAACAATCATATGATGAGTCTATTGAAGACGCACGAGGTTTTCTAGTGACATGATATCCTATAAGTCCACAGTGATGATCCCTACAAAATTATTTGATAACATGCATCAATTAGCGGCCAATTAGCAACAGCCAAATAAGCAAATATTACATCCGTTTCATAAAGATCTTTACGGTTACTATTTGCACAAATATTAAGACAAAAATGAACAAGTTAGTTTTTTTGAAAGGAAAGTCGAGCTTGTTAGTTGGATATAATAAAATATGGATAAAGTTAGAGAAATATGTAAAAAGGTGGGTGTGTGAAAGAAAAAAATGAATAAAGTAAGAGAAAGTGAGTGGAAAATTGTAAATATTGTGGGGTAAGAAGGGTAAGTTAGTAAATTTTCATGTCCACAAATAGAATACAACAAATTGTAAAGAACATTTAAAACGGAAAGTGTAAAGATCATTTTGAAACAGAGGTAGTACTTCGACATGACAATCTTTCGCTTACAATGTCACACACCCAAGGCAATGATCCCTTCATTTGATTGTAGAGCAAGCTTGCCAAGCTACCTTAATTACTTAATTGCAGAAAGCTAAGCATCCAAGATGAAAAGCAGATTAACAAAAATCCAAAGGCAATACTGGTGCAGAATAAAAGAAAACAACAAACCATAACCCTGGGAACTCTGGTTAATGGAGAAATGTGGCAGCACAAATAGTTAAAGAGAAAATGAGAAACAATATTATTATGTTATGCCATCAGTATCACTGCCACATAAACCGGGGATAAAAAACTGAACACCCACCAATATTCCCATGCCATTTTCTTCAAGCGTGTTTCAAGCCTTTGGAAGAGGGAGGTCCTCTCAAAATCTTGTTTGTTATGAACAGGCTCAGCAAAGTTTGCTTCCAAGACCCCTAAAGAACATTATAATAGTCAAAATTTCATGCATATAACATTATTATGTCATACAGTTTCACTATGTGATCTAGAGAAAATACCAACGACGCCTCTTCCTCTATTCTTCATATAGGGAGCAACTTCCCAAAATGGCTGCAATGAAGAAATACAAATTAGATAAGCTGGTCATCAACCTGAAAAAACATGCTAGAGTATACATAATTTCTACACACAAACAAAAATAACTTTTCTTCAACCTTTAATACTGCAGCTTTTATTTCATATTTCTGAGAGATTTAATGCTTCAGTTTTAGATGAATGTGATTCTCCCAAATTGAAATTTCCTTGAGCAGTAGGGAGAACAGTTTCAATTTTAAAGGTTTGAGACAACAAAACATTACATTCACGGTAATTATGAAGGCAATTTCTTTGGAACTAAAAGTGGATGAAGGAGATCTAAATGTTTACAAGGAAATAAAGTCCGTTGAGTCGTTAACGTACCATTAAAATAATTTTTCAGCATGAGGTCATTAAAAGAGCTGAGAGAGTTTTTGCTGAGCAATTTTCAGTTGTAAAAGAATATTTCATATGTCAGAATAAACTGGCCTTCACATATGTTGTTTCTTGTGAGTTGCATGAGTTCCTAAATAGACAGTCTCAAGAATCACTAACCATTTTAACCATTTTAACCATATATCTTGGAACATGATGACATTAACACTCTTGCACATGGTTTTGCTGCACACACATGTAAAAAATCTTCTTAAAGGAGGCTTACAACTTACCAATATAAGCCGGTTCTTATGGTAGACATTGAAACCATGGATATTGACATCATGCGCTTCCTTCAGAAAGCCTATAGTTGTTATTATGTCATCCTGTGAATTTCAGTCAGAAGCATGCTCAACTTTATTTGTGGACATTTGAAGTTCATAACTGATAACAAGGAATCAAGAATAGTTCGAGTAACTCTGAAAATGAAAAAAAAAATTGCACACAACATCAGGTATCATAGTGACTGGCAAGATAATTTCTGGTTGCATTTACTTTTTTTTTTTGATGCAAGCAAGGAACTTCAAATTAAATTAAAAGTTAAGAGCTACAACAATAAAACTATGGAGGTCTATCCTCCAAAAGCACATCTGAAACAAACTCCGGGGGTCATTTACAGTTAAGCAATAGTGTAGATAAGTACTATGAGATAAGCTTTGGGCACTTTTTGAGTGGTGAGATTTGAGAAAAAGAGAAAGTTCGGATCTGAAGCTCAAACAAAATAACCCATGCCGGACATGTTGCACATGCATAATTGCTAGCATAGGTAGTTGTTTCTGGGGAAAGCAAATCATGACGCCAGCACACCATAGCTTCCCATATGCTGGGAAGAGAAATCTATTCTATTTCTTCATGTTCACCAAAATTACCCCAATGCCTCTTACATATAATCATCAGCAATTCAGCACCAACCAAGGAAGCCAGCAAAAACAACGCAGGAAGTAACAAAAATCAAAATGATCGTAGAGAACTTACTCCAATATCAGCTAACAGTAAAGAGCATGCTTGCATAACGAGAATAATTACAACAGAGAAAGCAGAAGCAAATGAGTTTACCTCTTTAGTTGGCCTATTTTGAGGTCTGTACACGATAAATTCTGGGAATTCAAGGTCACCTGTTATACTATGATGCTCAACAACTTTTCCACACAATATCATACTAAAATTCTGGGGGAGCTGCAAGTACAAAATGGACAAGTAAACCTGCAAAGAGAATAAGATTTATAATTTGTGAGCCTGATTTCTTCTGATTCGTGGGACCCCTAGTAAATTCAGACTGACCCGGAGGGAATAGCGGTATTGGTTGGCAATGTGCTCTTCAGTCTTCAATCTTCTTGAATCTTTCCGACCATTGTTTGAACCTTTCAAGCGAATATCCTATGATGAAAACAGCCAAGTCATAATTTGCAAAAGATGATGCTACCTCACTTAAAATCACTTGTTGCTACTGGTCCATTTTCTTTTGGGTGGGACATTTCATAACACTGATTCATTTATGATACCAATACAATTACTTATCACTTTCATGATGATACAAATTATGTATATCTTCTCCATTACAACACAATGTATAACCAGATATTTGATTATATGCATAAAACATAAAATTGACAAGTGATCTGAAAGGGAGGGAGTAGAATATAGTCTTAAATCTTAATAGAGAAATAAACAAAGGGAATAAAGAGACAACCTCAGGGTCACTATTGAAATCCAACTCCAAGTGTCCATCATCAGCAAGCCACAAATTATAGATGATAATTTTGGTACCATGAGATCCAATACTATCAAACTGCGCGCCATCAATTTAACAACTGAACTAAGTATAGAACTAGAGTACTTGAGCCAGTAAGTACAATTCAGCAATAAAAACAGCACACAAAGGTGAAAAAAATAAGAAAAACAAGTCAATCCCTTCAAACCACTGCAATGCGATTAACAACAAGACATGTGCATAAGTTTGCAGTGAAAGACGTTAATGATCTTCAAACATAAATCTAAGGTTATAGTGCTATCAGATTGTAGGTGAATTTTATGCTGCTGGTGTGACGTGGCTTCCATAATAACGTGGAGAAAGACATGCAATTCATTCATTAATTCATTAACATAAGCTGCGGTTATCCACTAGATATAAACTGTAAGCAAAGAAAACCGTTGATTTTCATCCAATTGGTAGGGAGTGAGTACAAGAATCAAGAACAAAAATAACAATGGCAAAGGCATACACTATTTAACATGGATAATCAAAATTTGAGAGAAAACTTCCAAACAATATTTTGAATTGAGAATATTAGTGCACTCCAATATCGATGACTTGAATTATGAGTACACCCCAACACAAATACACAATGGTGAATTCAACCATACCGTCACTCATTCCCTCAAAGCTTATGTCGCATGGTCTCTCCCTCATTGAGCATCTCCATGGTGTATATCACTCTCTCACTGTTGTCTAATTCTTTTTGAAGCACTTACACACAATAGTGTTTGCATATTGTCCACTCTCTATTATCCATAACCATATAACCCCCTATGTATAGGACTCTTACCTTCCAACTAAGATTATCTAACACAATTAAAATATCTTTTACTTTCACAAATACATTATAAATACCATGACTTCATCTCTTTTGAATTTCTTTTAAAAATCTCCCAAAGAACTGATTCCTCTCGGTTTCATCTAATTGAGGGCTAAGCAAAGAATGAAAAGTTCATCTCATACCTTCATTTCTCTTTCCTTTGCTAATCTTCCCTCTTTTCCCTATCAACTCATTTCAGGAAGCCAAACAAGCTACAAAAAGACAATATGCACACAAGGCATTACAGAATTTGTCCGAACGTACTTGCTTCAGAAGCTCTGCTTCAGTTGAATATGGAGACCACTGCAAAATGATTGAAATATTTGATTGAAAGCTCTCTCTACTATCACGATATAGAGGTTTCCAGGACGCAGTTGTCAAAGTGTACTCATAATCAATCTGTAGACATGTCCAATGGCACCATCAGACTAGCTATTAGCCAGGCATAGCGATGAAAACTAGTTAATAGATTAAGTAACACAGTATTAAAACCAACATAATTTATGCTCAACTTCATTGAATCAAGGACTACAATAACAGTGTGATTCAGATAGATAGATGAACTAAAAAATACCCAGTGATATTACTTCAGAAAGACAGAAACACATGGTGTGACGCTCATTTGAAAAAAGAACTGATATGGATATCACCTTCAAAGTCCCACAACAAATTTACTTGACAGGCAATACATTGGACTTCAAACAATCAATGATTTCTATCATTTACAATATGTCCATTCTGATGTAAATATCTCAGTAATGGGCTGTAAGTTAAAAATAGGAGGGTTCTAGATGACTTTAAATTTATTTTGGACAAAGTTATCTATCAGGAGGATTCAGTGAAAACTGAAAAGATATTACTCAGTATATCCAAGAAGATGTATATTTACCATAGGTATTACTATTCTGTCCATGCCTGTGTGAGACAAGAATGTATAGGAAAGAAGACCAATGCTTTGGGTTAATATCCTGAATACAAAACAAACACCGTGAATAAGCAAACTTACAATAAGCATATGCACCCAAAATGAAATCCACAATTTAAAAAGCACCCAGTAAATCTGGGGAGGGAGGGAATAGTATTGGGCACATCACAGAGCTTAGAAGATAGAAGGCAGAAGTAAAGAAGTACGTAGATGTATAACCAATAGAGAAAGGTAAAAAAAAAAATTATTAGAAATGACATACAAATATTCATGCAATTCTTAAAACAGCACTTTGTAAAGCTAAATAGCAATAAGCAACTTCATCAATAGAAATCCAAAGTGTGAGCCTATTTACAATGAAGCTCAAAGGTTCATCAGCATTGCATTAAAGTGGCTGAAGCAGATGTCTACCCGCTAATTTCTCACTGTAAAGTAGCAAGTCATTCCAATAACAAACAAAACTGATCCCAAGAATATCCCTTATCACTTATCAGGTATCAGCAGTTGACATATATACTCGCTCAATGAATCATGTCAAGATTTTTAGACATGTTAGTAACTAAAGTGTAGTGTAAAGATTTAAAATTCATTGGTCACAGACCCACTGTCCATTTGTCGACTGAAGACTATAGCATCTGCTCCAAGTCTCATGGTGCTGGTCTTGAACCCATTTCCATCTGAAAAGCATTCAACTAAATCATTCAAAAAAAAGGAAGAAATTGAAATAATTTAGAGCATGATTATTAAAATTTAATTTAGCATACATTGCCCAATGGCCTTTTTAGACATCTTATCTGAGAATCCGAAACTCATACATCCCCTAATTGCTTTTGGGTCCATACCACCTCCATCATCTGCAAGTATCAAGTGCAGAGCCATGAAATTTCTCTTACGGATATGTAACTGCTAATAAGAAGCATGAGAATGGTGGGGATAAGAAAAGGTGTAATAGAACAACTTTTAAAATGTTCATGAACCAACTTACCTTGGATGAGCAGCGCTGGACTACCATCCTTTGGATCAGAGATTTTATCTACGATGACAAAAGTAGCTCCATTTTGTATCTATTAGATTGAGAAAAGACCATATGAAAAATCTCATCTTACATACTTCATATGAGTAACCACATGATATGAGAATAAGAAATTGGAGTTCCAAAACTGAGTTTTATTGATACTATAATGATTTCACAGAGGACAAAGAGAAGTCAAAACTCAAAAGCAGTGAAGTTCTACATCCATACAAAGGCAAAGTCAAAATTGTAACATAGAATTTTTCGCACAATTAATTGCGACATTCTTTTATAGCTCTACAGGATTTTTTAAACACTTCAATGTTCAAAACTTCAAAACAGCTCACGAAAATTTTACTAGGTAACAAAATGCTAATATATCAGCAGTAAACGAACTAAAAATGTCAGCTGAATCACCTCATCAATTGCATTGTCCAGAAGCTCCGCCACAGCTGCACGAAAAAAGTCCTCAAACATTAAGAGAATGCAAAACACATATTACAACTGTTTATGGACAATAGACAACCTTTAACACGAAAAAAAAGCATTTGGCAAAGAAGGTAATATATTTTTTAGCCAATGTCACCTCCAAAAGCCCACTTGTGAGAAGTGGCATTAGAGTGAAGGAACTTGGGGTGTACATGCAAATGAGTTTTCGTATCTGCACAAAAAATACAAAAAGAAACAAAAAGCAGGAAACTCAGTACACTGCAAAAGCACTACCCAACATGTTGGTGCAAAATCCAAGCATGATTTAAGTGACAAGTAAAATATGACATTGCCAATATTTACTGATGCAGCATAAACCAATATTTAGATGACTAACTTGGAACCAAAGATTCAGAGGAGTTCGAGAGATTGTCATAGTTTTCAGCTTTCCAGAATTGCCGACAAAGCGGTCTTGGACGTTGGGGAACAGCAGATAAATGTGTGTCCTGAGATGGAGACTGAATTTGCTCCTGTAAGCAGGTGTTCCTTTGATCAGTAGTCATAATAGCATTAGAGCTATTGTATTCAGAATTAGGAGTTCTGCCTCTATGTTGGACTTCTAGCCCTGAACTGATTAAACTGGGTATGTGGGCATACGATTCTTGATGAATTAAAGATCCAAAAAGTTCCTGGCCAAACTCGACAGCTTCTACCAACATTTTTGTTTCTGCACATGTTAACAAGTTTTCTGAAGCTAAATGCAAATCTAAGCCACAAAAAAATTGTAACAATCTCTTTTAATAAGATAAAAATGAGAAACTACTCATCATAATTAACAACCATCAAAAACTTGTACTGAGCTAAAATGCACAAACATCAGCTTTAGGATAACAATTCTTGTACAAGACGATCTCACAATTGATATTACAAGGGTGATTTATTACTTATTTCGGGGTAATTTCAGATGTCTCACAATAAATTAGCGTGAAACAGTCTCCTCTAACCCTATAAGACTCGCTTGATCTAGTTCCATTCTCTTGCATATACTTGTTCGTAGCATTTTGCGTACAGCTCTTAAAATGATTTTCAATAACAAATTTCACACCTAGTTAACTTAGGGGAAAGTTTACTCAGACATCCGGGTTTTTCCAACGGCGAAATCGATAAATCAAATGTTTGAATCCAATCAACTTCAAATGAAATGATCATTTTAACAATTTAACAATTATATATGCTTCCTCGAATAAAATTTCTAAATTCATTGAGCTTTAAATCACACCCCCGGAATAATTTTCAGAAGCGTGTTTTCTGGGTAGAGGTGAAATCTGTACAACATTCAGCAAAACCTAAAACCCTTAATTTCCGATTATGGGAATTGCATAGTTAGGTTAAACTTCTAAAACCCAGAAACCAAAATCACCATATATTGCGGAAAAGGAAATAGAACAAGTAGTAAAACAATAGAAAAAGGGGGACTTAAAATAAAATGTGAAATGCTATTAATAAAGTTGCAAAATCGTGACTTAAAATAAAATAAAAGGTTCTGATTTGTATTGTTTTTGCTCGAGTTACATTATTATTTATCAATTTCAGCTAGTTTTGTCGAACATGTGGGTACAAAACCCGACTGCATTTATTTGCAATCGGGCTTCGCTAAAACCCAGAAATTCTGGAAAAATGTGTCGTATATCAGTCAAGTGACAACAAATTCCTTTTATTTAGCCTTCCATTCTTCAGATTATTACAGTAATACTAGTTCTACCTCGATACTAGTGGTCCGAAAATGTAAGAAATCCAGAAAAATGTTTCAAAAAGTCTTGCGCGCACTAGGTGTACAATAAATTTATTGTACACCAAAATAACTTTAACCCATTTTTTTGTAACTTTAACCTAGTTTTGATTAACTTTTATATTAGTAAAAAAAGTTGATAGATAAACATTTTAAATGATTAAATGATTAATTTTATACATTATTAGAGATTTTGAAGAAATAAGTTTTATTAAAATGAAAAAATTTATCACTAAAAAAATAGATAACTTTTACCTATATAAGCATAACTTTTAAGCATTTTGAGTTAACTTTTACTCCGTTATACAATAATTATTGTACAACCATTGTAAATAAGAATTTGTGAAAATGTTTAGGGTAGAATAATACTCCGTACCTGAAATCAACAATTCTGATGAGCTTATGCTTTTGCACTTTGCAAGAGTGCATGCAAAGGATATTGATTGCGAATTTGCGATTGACAAAATAGCAAATCTGATGAGCTCTCAACTTTAGAGTTTAGAGTGGCACACAAAAAATATGGGACTATGGGAGCAATACTACATTACTACGTACAGTGTACTAGTGTCCTGGTGTAGTACGGAGGTGTAAGACTGGTCTTTGAACTTTTTGGGACGTGCTTGTAAATTGTAATCACTTGTGTACCAGGCGTTTCCTCTTCGCGATAAAAAAAAATAAGTTTTAGGTTTAATAAGTTCAGATAAGTTGTAATCATGTTCTATTAGGTCAATAAGTTCTACCTTTTACGCTCTTGCAATCAGATTTGATCAGGTCCAATAAGTTCCAACTATGTTTGATCAGTTCCTATCAGGTCAATAAAGGCGCAATTGCCACTGATTTTTATACTATTGGACATATTTGTAATTTGCCAATGAAAACCAAACCTCTAAACAAAAAATGGTTGCCAAGTAGACCAGTCCACTTACTTAGGCCCAAAATGAACACAGGTGACTATTATGGAGCATATCTGCATATTAGGTTGGTTTGTTAGTTAAGTTCTTCACAAAATCAGCCATGCTTGTGTTAACATGTTTTGAAATAAGATTATTCTTGTAAATTTCATGGTCAAGTTTATTTGATTAACTAGAGGTGTAAAACCGAATCCGTGGTTGTGGATTGGTCTAATCAGTTCAGGCCATATAAGATAATGATTTATGCAGGATCAATGCGCATATGAATCGGATGCATTGCAATCTGAAATAAGTTCCTGAAATAAGATTTTCCGAGTCACTTAGGCCCCATTTAGTTCACCTTATTTCTCCTTTTCTAATCTTATCTGATTAAATCTGAAATAAGTAATAAGTTCCTGAAATAAGGTGAACTAACAGGGCATTAGAGGACAGAAGTTTCCTTTAGATAAAAGGCATTTCAGGTACTTGTCGCCATAGTTTACCCAAAACTGGCTAATTGTAGGTGTTAAATTCATTTAAATTAAGAAAAAAGGTCGTTCGATACTCTGATGATATACACAAGTTTAATGCTGCTACTACTACTACTACTACATTATTACAAACTAATATTGGTCAGAGCAAGTTGCCCTCTCCTCACATCATTTCTCTTGAAAGATCAAGGCCTCTAGCAGCATTTCTTTACACATTACTCGGCACTTAAACCGGTCACAAAACGCTCCATCCTCATTTTGCATCAGACTTGTTTCTGTTTTTGCAGCTGTAAATTATGAGCACATTGATAAGTCAGAAAAGATCAGGCTTAAAACCCTATTGTGCCATAATCAAACAAATGAAGAAGGCAAGTTGAAAACTTTAAAGTATTTCTTTCTAATTATTGTACTAGTGAAAGTATAAAATCTCGAGCAAAGTTGAAGAGAATCGAATAAAATGCCCAAAACCACATTCTGAATCATGATTTAGTTCACTGAAAATGGAGTATACAACTTTTTCAACATCCTTCATGATGGCTGAGAACTACTAATATGACAACTAATCGAGAGAAACCATTAGGGGAGAAGAGAATGATTACTTGCATCCTAGTCTTCAGGTTTGACAAACTCAAGCGATTGAAGTACAATTAACATCCTCTCATATTCATGTTGCGCCAGTTCAAGCTCCCCTTTGAGCCATGATACCTACGTGAATCATGTAATGCACTCTAAGTACAGCTCAATAAACTTGAAAAAGCTAGTCAACACTGCAAATATAAAACTTTCTTACAGTATTTTCTGCCTTTCGAAAAAAGACTCATCTATTACACTAAAACAGACACCAGGAATGACACATGTCATTTCCTGGTGCGAAATTTTCCCGCAAAAAAACTCTTTCCCAAAAATATATCTACTTTTTGTATTATTTTATTTTCTCTCCTTTTATATAAACTGCTATGAGTGGAAAAAAATATATTGTATAAGATTATAAAATATCATAGTATTAGACGATTTTGGTAATATTTTAGTCAACCGACATATCAATTATAGAAAATATATTGTCAAATTATCATATTCAACATATAAAATATATAATACGTAGAAAGGATTTCATATTAGGTGATTAAATAAGTACATTCAAGATTTATTAATTACGCATTAGCTTTAAGGGATAAATATTTTAGTTCAATATTTTACAAAAAAGACGGTCAAATAATAATTTTCGAATATCCGTGCGTGCACGGGACCTAATCTAGTTTTAGTCTAGTTTAAAGTTGACCATGAATTGTACGGAATTAAGAAAATATCTAGTAACTCAAAAAAAGGAGATATAACCGTGATTTCAGTGAAAACCAGGCACTTGATATATACCTTGTAATTGAGCTCTTCCTCAACCTTCTCGTGTTCTAAGCATCTGAAACATACACCTGAATTATAAAGCCAATATAAAGAGAGCCAAAAACAAGAAATGGTTAAATTATTATTTTTATTTAAAATCTTACTTTGCAACAAGCTTTTTATTTTCCTGCATCAACACCAGAGCTCCCTTGTCATTCCTCGGCCTGGCAGCCTGAGAGGCAGGCTGTAAGAGAGGCATGACTTAGAATTGTAACCATACTACATTTTACAAGCACAAAGAATTATTGTTTTATAAAGAAATCGAATAGTGTACCTGGATAGGAAAATTATCACATAAAATTATTGCATGAACTAAGAAAGATATGAACATGACATACTGGCATAATGCAGCAAGATACTAGCACAAGTTTTCAAGTGGTCAAGTTTTATGTCCATAGATCTAGGGTCACATAGGTTACAACTCTCTTCATAATGCATGTACTGTTTCCCTTTTAACCATTGCGCTTAATAGTGTTTTCATCACTTGCCTCCCTTTTTTCTGGCCTCAATCCTAATTATCAGTTTACACATTGCTTCACCTTTCTTATATTTGTTAGGGTTCTTAATTAGGGTCTTCGGAAAAATCAATTTAATGTGAAATCCTTCTAGTTTCCTAATTACAATTCTAAATAAACTAGGAAACAAGATATTAAACCAAACAAGACTATATTTGACTCCAAGTCCGTTTCGTATTCTTGTCAACTTAACTAAGTTGTGTTTAATTTCTAACATTATACAGCAATTCTGGCTTAGCCTCAGTAGCTTGGCTCAACTCTCATCTTTATGACTGAAAATGTCGCAAAAGCACAAGTTGAACTACAACTAGTAAGGCTTCAATATATGCCGGATTATCAGTTTCATTTTTACACCTGTTTTGAATTCTTAATCATCTTCAAAACCTAACCAAAAAAACTCATAAACAACCCAAGCTTTCCAATAGTCAGCCTGATAATGGTAGTTTAATCCTCACCTGCATTATTCCGTTTCCAAGAGCAAGCAAAACATCTTCTTTTGTCCTCTTGACACCTGCAAAAACAACAGAAATAGGCAAATACAGACTCGGCTACAGATGGGAAAATTTGAAAGAAGTGCTAAATACTACCACGTTGTTGAATGCTGCTTTGATCATTTTGAAATACAGAATCAGCACGCAAATTAACCACGTGATCATCCCGATGAACAGGTACTCGAGCAAAATTCAAACTTGTATTTGTGTCAAGAGGTTCATTTCTAGAAAAACTTGGATGCGCGTCAGCTGAGTCTAGGGAAGATACGGGTGCTCGAATTGGTTTTTTAATCTGATAGCCAATAAGTCCACAGTGACAATCCCTACAATTCATTCAATAATTTTATTAATTAAATCTAGTTCATTGGACCAGTATCAGTTTGGTGTTTGTTTTACAGTGCCATAAAAAGTTTATAGATTATAATTTTTTTCTTTCAGTTGACTTGGGATGGAAAAAAAAGAGTAGAAGTCCATTAATAAAAAGCTACATAAATCATCTAAGGTTGGCTATGCCCCAAAAAAGAAAAGGAAAAGAAAATTTAAAATTGGCAAAATTTGTAGTCCATCATCAACAATGGCGGATCTTCTTGATGGCTAGGGTGGGCCTGCCCCCCGGACGAAAAATTTTGTAGTGTATTTTTGGTTCTGCCCCCTCTAAAATTTTAATATAATTGTATAAATTACATACTATATTGCTTAATTTTTCTACTGGTGCCCCTCATAAAATTGTTCAGGATCCACCACTGATCATCAACACAAAGAAACCTCCAAGCCAGAAAATCCGGACCCTCTTAGCGACATGGTACCAACTACATATAGGATTAGACTTCAGTTATGGTACTATAACTACATACAAACAAAAAAGAAAAGAAAATCAACACATGTATGTATACCTACCAATATTCCCAAGCCATGTCCTTCAATCGAGCTTCAAGCTTTTGAAAGAGGGAAGTCCTCTCAAAATCTTGCTTGTTATGAGTAGGCTCTATAAAGTTGGCTTCCAAGACCCCTGAAACATTTTAACAATATACCTTCAAGCATACAAAATTACAAACCAAAAATACACATATATCAGCAGAAAAACAATGTGAAGCAAATAACTCACCTACCACACCTCTTCCTCTACTCCTATCATAGCTTAAAACCTGCCAATATGGCTGCAAAAGAAATTACTAAGTGAATAAGAACTTATCAAGCATCAGTTGAAACACCGCAAAAGAATTGATTTTTTTTTTCAGCTTATTATAAATTAACTGCCTTTTCCCAATTTAACTTTATGAGAAGCATAACTGCAACATGAAACCTGTTTTGTGTGTGGGTTTATGAGCATGTGTGCGTGCACAAGTGCATGAAATCATGCCTCCCCTAGAGATTAATGGTGCTTACCAGTATAAGACGGTTTTTATGATAGACACAGAAGCCATGGATGTTGACTTGAGGAGCTTCCTTAAGAAAGCCTATTGTTGCTAATACTTCCTGCCAAGTTGAGTCAGATTTCTCAGAAATACTTAGCAATAGGGTAACAATGTGTTGATGTAAAACGAAGCCACGTTACTGATGCAAAATACAAGTTGTTAGAAACACTGATTTCAATAAAAAAAAATACTCCAAAGGGAAAACTGTGGCTTATTCATAACACAATATCGACTAGTAAGAGAGTCATCACATATTCACATGTGTGAAATTACACAGAATGTCCATCAGAGAATCTTCGCGCATGTTATATAAATCAGCTACAACAATTAGTCCCAAACTAAAACAACGCAAGTATGCAAATTATACCCACTATTCATAGATCTTCAGTCTAAAGAAATAAAAACATGACAGTTCCAACAAATGAAATTTCCGAGTTTAGAAAAGAGCATAGCCACAGTTCAAGACACAGTTCTCACAGTCGGAATCAACCAGAGTAACTGATTGGCAGAACATGAAGTTCAGAATACAGGAAACAACCTCCTCTGTGTCTAATTTGCACTTACATGAACATGATTTCTAAGACCCATCTCTTGGAATATCTAAAATAATTTTGCAGTCAGTAGTAGAGACTAGAGAGCAAAATTACCCATTGAGTATTTGGCATGATTTTGGATCTTGGTTTTTTTTTTTTTGTTGGCTAACAG
Organism: Spinacia oleracea; assembly: GCF_020520425.1. Taxonomy (NCBI): domain Eukaryota; kingdom Viridiplantae; phylum Streptophyta; class Magnoliopsida; order Caryophyllales; family Amaranthaceae; genus Spinacia; species Spinacia oleracea. The sequence continues at coordinate 6,646,923 of NC_079491.1, forward strand.
AAAGATTGCAGATTCTTCCCTTAATGGTATTCAGTAAGATCAGAAGGCATTGGTTAATATTTCCACATAACCTTGTATCAGTGAGGATGACTTGTTCTTCGTGCACAAAATCTCTCTTCACTTGGGCTCCGTTTGGTAGGGTGTAAAACGTGTTCATGGAAAACAATTTTCCTCTTTTCAATCATTTTACGTTGTTTGGTTTAGCAAGGGATGGAAAACCATTTTCCATAACTCCCTCAAAGGTGGAAAACCTTTTTCCATAACTCCCTGAAAGGTGGAAAACCTTTTCCATTTGAAAGGGAGTGAAACCACTGTTCCACTGTTTCATCTTTCTCCTTACCTCCCTCTCCCTTCTTCCCCTCAATCTTTACCATCTACTCCCATTTTCTTTTAAAGAACCAAACAGAAGAAAATCATTTTGGAATTGTGTTTTCCCTTGGAAAATGTTTTCCATGGAAAATCATTTTACATTGAAAACGTTTTACACCAAACCAAACGGAGCCTAAAACCTCTCTTGCTTATCTTTACAAATACAAATTTCAAACCAGGCATCCCATATCCTCCAATAACAACAAAATACAAAAGAACTTTACGGACTGCAAACAGGTGCACAAACATGGAAAAATACGGAACAAAGATAACATAAAACACATGAAGTTACCTCCTTAGTGCCCCCAGTGTGAGGTCTGTACAAGATGATCTCTGGATATTTGAGATCACTTGCTACACTGTGATGCTCCACAACTTTTCCACGCAGTATGATTTTGAAATTCTGTGGAACTCGCAAGTATAAAATGGACAAGTATACCTGAAAAGCCACACTCGGGTAAGTCTGATATCTTGCATGCTTCGAGGACTATGTCAAACAAAGACTTACTCGGAGGGAATAACGGTATCGGATGCCGATGTGCACTTCACTTGTTAAGTTTTTCCCATTTATGTTCTTAAAATTATTAGAACCTTGTAGGCAAACATCCTGCAACCAATGGTTTACATATAATGAGAACTGGGGGAATTTTATTTTACCTCACCAAAGAAAGGGAAGAGGATAAGTGTCAACCTCAGGATCACTTTCGAATTCAAACTCCAACGTCTCATCATCAGTAAACCATAAATTGAAAACAATAACTTTAGTTCCATGCGGTCCAATGTCATCAAACTGCCACCAAATTCAAGTACAAGTGAAGCTCAGTCGGACTTGTACAAAATCATATTACTCAGGAAACACCAACGCAGTACCAAACCTAACTTAATATTTTCATATATAGTGTAATTAGCCAACAACGGTCTATTAGCTTGCAGAGGCAGTAGCCTTTGCATGTCCATGAGACAATAAGCATGGTGCACCAAATGAACATATGTGTACAAGAAAAATAATATGACCTTGCAACAAAAGAACATGTGATATATTATATCACTTTTTGTTATAAAAAATAATAATAATATTATTTTACCTTTTATTAAAAGTGTAAATAATAAATAATTCATATTCTTTGTACTTAACCTAATTTTCTTTTAACTATTGACTTATGTACTTAAGGTGCATCATGCTCACTGTGAACCATGGTCCACCTTTTAAATTACGTCCATGAGATACTGAGAATGTTTCATGATGTGCAAGAAAGGCCAAATCACGAACCAAGTAAATCAAAATAGCATGAGGTTGTTTTTCATTAGGGTAAGATGCACAAGGCAAGTGAGGTCTAGCACAATGCCTTCGTAAGGAGGTGAGAGAATCGGAACAAGAAGTAACAAGAGAATATAAGGACCAATGAAAAATAGGCTAGGGGTCACATAGGACTTATCAATTTTATGTTTCTGTGGACATAGTACTCTATATTACTATCCGCAGCTCTAACATTTTGTAGCTAGCTTTGTCTAATCGTACTACTACCACTGACATTATATTCTTGTTTGATACAATTGGGAAATGCGAACAATGGATAACATGATCATAGAACTGGCAGTAAACTAGAGAAAACAATCATTACAGTTTGTACAAGCTCACCTGCTTCATAAGATCCACCTCATTGCGATACGGCGACCATTGCAAGATGATGGACTTACTCGTCTGAAATTGCTCTTTGTGGTGATGAGGTAGAGGTACGAAGGTGTCAGTTGACTTGTTGTACTCATAATCAACCTGGAACAGCAACTCATAGTCATTGCGAGGACAGTAACTTACTAATTGTACAGAAATGGATTTTGAAGAAGGAAAAAAGAAGCTTGTACAGTTCTACAATGTCTACGAAGAAGGTAATCAAGCAGCTGACTACCCACCAACTCATGGCCACACTATTGCATGAATGTGGGAAGTCATCTAAATAAAAAGACCAATATTCTCTAAACATATTGCAATAAATGGAAAGGAACTATCTTTTGAAAGGTACCAAAAAAAATGTTTTAAATACAATCAACTGAACATATAGGGACATAAGTACAGTCAAGAACAGTGTGCCAGTACTCACTACTCACCATAGGTACTACTATCCTGTCTAGGCCATTTAAAGACAGGTATGTATAGGAAAGAAGACCAATGCTTTGAGTCGTTGTCCTGATCATGAAAGAAATACCCATCTCAATCAGCATAAGCCACAATAATATCAATAATTAGTAAAAAGTGGATCCAATTGTATAGAACAGAAGAAAAAACTTAAAGGTTCATATTTGAAATGTGTCGCCGAGAAGAATAAGCTCTAACCCCGTGTAAACTTTTTTCGCATAACAAGAATCAAGAGAACTATCGTGACAGTTCTCCTACTCCTCATTTCAAAAAGTTGATTCAAGATCGTATTTACATGTAGACATGTAGTAGTCAGACTACAAGGGGGTGAAAATCATACAGTTATACCAATCAGTCTTTCCTGGTTTAGGATAATGAAATTCAAATTCATTATTTTCCTAACAATCCCATTGTCATAGAAGTGTATAAGCGAAAACATCGATTAAAAGGTCCAATAATGAGTCCCCAAGTATTCCTAATTGAAAAGAATAATAGCCATACTGAACCCATCACACTGAACCTGTGTTACCTAATTCTCTAATCACCCCACGAACCCAAAAGATGAATTATAATATGAAAATGTTACAATTTTGGTCTAATTTAGCAAATTAGGCAGCGAATTTCGTACCCGTACCCAGTCTCATACTAGCGAATCAGGTACAGTGCACTAAATAGAAGACTATCCATCTTAAAAACTACTTTCAAACCTCTATCTTCTCAAAAGAGTAAACCTAGCCAATTTTCTGATTCAGTGTTATTAACCTAATCATCTCTGCTGGAAGAGGACAAGGTACATATTCCTCAAAGAGGAACAAAAAAAACAGGGGGGGGGGGGGTGGGGGGCAAAGAAGAAAATCAATTAAAAGTACAACAAGCACAAATATCATCACTAACTTTACTATGCAGTCCAAACGTCAGTTTATTCAGAAAATAAATTAGTTCACACCATTGTATATTAACTGAGTTTTCAAATAAGGACAAGCAGAAAACCAATTAAGTGCATGGTTTTGGCACAGCAATTACATATATCATCAGCCGATGCAATGGCAACGTACCTAGCATCCACTATGAAGTGCAAAAGACATAATTAACTACAAATCGAAGGCAAACACACCTATTGTTTGCATGACGACTAAAGACTATAACATCAGCTCCAAGTCTCATCGTGCTGGTCTTGAATCCATTTCCATCTGAAAGGCTATGAGCCTATGAGTCAAATTAACTTTTAGGAAAGAGTGAGATTCTACAAAGGGTTGAATTGGACTTACATCTTCCAATTGCAGATGTGGATTTCTTGTCAGAAAATCCAAAACTCATACAGCGTCGAATTGCCTCAGGATCCATTCCGCCTCCATCATCTGCAAAAGTATATCAAGTTTAGCAACATCATAGTTCCTCTTGAGAGTTGAGAATAATAGAAATGATCCGAAAATGACAAGGAAAAAAATAGCAGCAATACTTGTTGAAGATACCTTGAATGAGCAAATATGGGCTCCCATCTCTTGGATTTGAGACTTTATCAACAATGACAGAAGAGGCTCCATTTTGTACCTTTAATGTAAGCAAATGCAGAACAAAATACTCAAGTAAAGATATGATATTTAGTCAAAATTTGTCAACACAGAAAGTTAAACAATTCAATCACAGAGAGAATTTATAATTTAGCCATAACCTCTCAATAAGTTATGAGATAAACTAAAGAGACAAGGATCCAACGTGCTGTTGAACATTCTTAAGCATTTAAAAGATATAAAAAAAGGACAAAACAACTAACTAATGAGTAATATTACCTCATCAATTGCATTGTCAATAAGTTCGGCAATAGCTGCATAAACATATAACTAATGAGTAAAACATTTTACAAAACAGCCAAGAAAAACGACAATATTGTGCAAAAAGAAAGTCAAGCTGAATATACCTCCAAAAGCCCACTTATGAGAAGTGGCATTTGAATGAAGGAATTTGGGATGAACATGCAAATAGTTACTTTTGTCTGCAAGACATAGAACGGATATGTGAGAGACCTCCACAGAAAAAAGATCAAATCTTATTGACTGGAGATACTGGTGAGTCACCAACAGGTTCTATTCGACTTATTTTGTATGAACTTATATTATATGAACTTAGCTGAACTTATATTATCTGAAATAAACTTATTTGTGTGTAAAAAAATCTGAAGAAAACTAATTTTTTCTGAACTTATATTATCTGAATTTGAAATTATTTTGTGTGAAGTAAGTCGAACAGAACAGAGCCTAATGAAATTTAACTCCAACAGAATTAGCATATAACTATTGGTGACTAACATTGGTCACGCGGCTTAGGGACAAACTCGTCATCATAGTTTCCAGCTTTCCAGAATTGCCGGCAGAGTGGTGCCGGGCATATTGGTGATGCAGAGAAAATTGTATCATCAACTGAAGGTTGGACGTCCAACCCTGGATTAACCAGATAGGGCATGTGGAATTCTTCGTGTTGAATTAAAGAGCTATTTCCTTCTGATTCAGACTTCACACAATTCATACCAATTTCTCCCATTTTTTACCAACAGTATTTGGTAATGGACAGTCTGAAGCTCACTGTAAATCAATGACACAGGCTACAAGCTTAGCATTGATTAAATAATACCAAGGAATGCAGATTTACAACCATTCCAAATTAGCAAGAAAATACCATAAAACCCTTACCCACCCCACCACTTATTACAAAAACATTCATGGTTCATACAATAGCATCTAGAGGCACTCAACCATACCCAATTTAAAGCAAAAACTTAACAATTCCTCTTCCAAATGTATGGTTCTCATTCCCCCCATTTACTCATGCTATTATATGAAGCCAATTTGTCAGAACAGCCATATAATAAAGGGGCAGGAACTGCTAAATTATCATTATTCATTAGTAAGGATTTCAAATGTATGATGCAATTATTTCTGAACAGAACTAATAACAATACTAACAATTACTCCCTTCGTCCCTAAAAGATTGTCAAATAGAGTAAATTTCACTTTGTTAACATTTGGGTGTAAAATGTGCTCTTGGGTTGGTAAAGTGGGTCCAATTGGGAAAATTTTGTAAATAAGGTTGGTAAAGTGGGTCCAATTGGGAAAATTTTGTAAATAAGGTATGAGGCAAACAAATATGACGCCCCAAAAAAGAATATGGGCAATCTTTTAGGGACAGAGGGAGTAACATAATATTACAACAAACCCAATTTTGACAATGACAAATAAATTGGTAATTGCAATGATCACACACAAATTCAAAAAGTAACATAGTTTCAAATGCATGCAAACATAGATTATATACTAGCGCAAGTTAGATATGAGAGATTCATAGTTTTACCTACAGACAAATGTGAGCCAATGTCCCAGAACCTGCACACTGAAAACCCAACAAACTAATCACAAATTTAGCAACACACCCAAAAAACCAAATTCCACCTGATGGTAAAACTGACAATGTGACCAAATCATCAACAATTTGACCAAATCATCCACTTATCTCACTTTTTAAGCACAAACCAAAATCACTACCAACCAAATCATCAACAATGAAACCAAATCATCAGCAATGTAACCAAATCATCAACTGATCAACACTGAAAATCCAACCAACTTATCACAAAATTAGCAACACAGCCAGAAAACCAAATTCCCCCTGATGGTAAAACTGACAACCACATCATCAACAGTGCAACCAAATCAAAAACTGATCTCACTTTTTAAGCACAACCCAAAATCACTAACAACCAAATCATCAGCAATGCAACCAAATTATGAGCAATGCAACCAAATTATGAGCAATGCAACTTAATTAACCACTGTGAGTTGCAGAACCTGAATTTGCATGTTTTGTAGAGGCAAATTGGAGAGAGAAATGAACCCCCTTCATAAAATTACAACCCAAAAACCCCTTTTGATCCAAAATGACAAAATGCAAAGTTTGGGGAATAAAATTACAACCCAAAAACCCCTTTTGATCCAAATTGACAAATTGCGAAATTTGGGGAATGAGATTAAATAATTGTGGGCCCCAAAAGTAATGGAGGGGCCATGGAATTACCAAATTACCCTATTGTCACGTGATACATGACTAAATATAGAAACTAGGTCACGTGATAAACTGATAATAATCAGAATCGGCTGTCTTTCCATAATTAGGCAGAATGAGCTCTTCGTCTCTTCGTAATTGAATTAACCGCCAAAAAGAGGGGGAAATTTAGAAATTCAGTTTTTTCTGTTTGTGTGAGATCTGGGAAATAGAGAAACTTGATCTTAGCCTTCTTAGGAGAAGAAATCATCTGACCGTATATCTTAACCCTTATCGTTTTATTGGTCTAGTATTTGCGGGTCAGGTACTTGGAAGTACGAGGGAAGATAAGGGAATCCTACCTCTAAACACCCTCGTTTGGTAGGATTTAGAACCTTAAACCTCTATGATCTAATGTAAGACTCTTACCAAATGAATAAAGACATGTTTTGTACTCTGTACTTTATAGTCGAAGGTGTTTTAGTGATGTAGGAAGAAGTCGAAGAACTACCTATTTTTTTACCCAAGTGGCAAGTTTTGCGATCGACTTTGTTCGACCAACTCCTTTTAGGTACAATATATATTCTTATTTCCATCAAACCGTTGTCAAGGTGAAACGAATTTCCTATGAATAGTTAAAATCAAAATTTATTCTCGATCTGCATTGCTCTAAAACTAATTTCCATTGTAGCGTCCATGTAGAATCGAGTACAAGTTTTGTATTTGTACGGAGTACACCATCAAGCACACAATCCTCCAACAACAATAGGCACTAGGACACAAGCGACGCAACTCACATTCTCCACCATAAACAAGAAAATGATGATGAAAATTAACCACGACTCACCCATCAAGAATTCTAAATAAAGGGACATTTTAGGCCCCTTCTTATTCTACGCATTGTACTGTTTTATAATCAAACATAGAACACATTGATAAAAATGTATAACACAAGAGGTAGCCCGTGGAAAAAAGAATGCAATTTTATTCTATGAAATGATACACTACTGACACAATAATGATACATTAATGTTACATATTAATACAATGCAATATACTGTACAATGTTACACAAGACTAATAAAATGGAAGTACAATGAGAAATCAAAGGCCGCAACTTCGCAAGCTCATTCTCTCTCTACTCTCCAGCATCACCCCTAAGCTAACTAGCCTCACTAGCCATGATATTCATTTAGCAGCTCATAGTCTGATCTCCAACAGTAACTCTGACGAATAACATTGGAGGGAGACTCAACGCTCCTCATCAAACCGTATTATTGCTTTTGAGTTATCTTGGTTTCACTGTGGAATACATTTGTCTTCACTTCAAACAACAGGTACCTGCTTTATCAACCATGATTTTGAGCATCAAATCATTTAGAAAAACAATGCGAGACATGGGGGAAGATGGCTAATCGACATAAAATAATAAATTTTTGACTGAACTTTGAAAGTTCTGAAATAAGCGAAGACAATTTAGTCAACATATCACTAATATGAACTCCCCCGGTGTTCAGTTAACACCGTCTGATACTGATTCTTTTTCGTGTTAACCAAACAACACGTGAAATATTGATTCTATTTTGTAGAAAGTAGTGTACTAATTTGTTTTCTTTTTGTGGTTAACATGGTTGGCGGTGTTTCTAGATCTTACAAGATAGTAATATCTCCTCTTTTCTTTTTAATGAGTGCCTTTTTCCACCTCCATATGTGTCACCTAGATGACCAAACGAAAATCAGATTGTTTGACCAGCTGTTGAATTTCAAAGTCAAGGCCTACTGATATACCTGTTTCACAACACATGAACCGTTTTCTGTTTGGGAAGTTTCACAATACATGCATTGTTTTTTCCTTATTACTCCGTAATTACTCACTTGTTGGTGAAATGACATTACTACCGTCACTTTTTCCCTCTAAAAAGATACTTTCCTCTTCTAATCACATGGTTAATGTTGCCCATTTCCCACCATTTCTCCACTCACTTGGTTTGTGTGCGAAACGATATGGTGCATGTTTTGTGAAACTGAGGTACTCCGAGTATTAACTAATATCTAAGGTATTAAGGAGTAGTAATTAATCTACAACAGGCTAGATTGACAACAATTGCTTACCTTGTTTTCCGCCTTGACAACCTCAAGGGCCCGAAGCTCGGTTAACATCCTCAGATACTCTTTTTGTGTATCTCCGAGCTCCATCCTAAGCCGTGACGCCTGCATGGGTCATGTAAAGCAGTGTAAGCAAGCATACTACTGCCATATGCATCTAATTTTCTAATATTTAATATTGTCGTGATTGATTTCAGCATTTACACATGTTATATAGGTAGTTACCAATTGCGTGAGATGAACTGAAATTTGTGAGAAGAACATCGGCTTATCCTCGGCTAATTATAAATGCATAACAAAACAAAACAAAAAAACGCACACACACAGGAGGAGAGTTCAACATGAACTCTGAAAACAGAATGAGCTACTTAATATACCTTGTTATTGAGCTCTTCCTCAGACTTCTCGAACTCTAAGCATCTGAAACATTAAAAAAGACCGTAAGATCAAAATAAGCAAATGACAAGAAACAAAATATAAGATAAAGCCGAGTCTCTGCCTAGCCAACTTTAATAGTACTACTAGTACAGTTCTCCCAAGTACAAAACTACAGTTCTTATTTTTTTTTAAACTCTACTAATTAGAACCGTATATATGTCTACCTGCGTGCTGCTTTAAAATTTAAAAGTTAACTTACTTCTCTCGAAGCTTCCTATTCTCCTGTCTCAACACCTTAGCCTCCTGTTGATTCAACGGAACTGCGGCATGACTGACAGGCTGCCATAGAAGAGTAATTTAATTACATTAACCAAATCACTATTTACAGAGGGAAATAAAGGCTATACCAGAATAGAGATATTAAAACTAGTACGTATTGGCAGAGCTAGGGGACACGAGATAGTTAGAAACTAAACATCCAAGTTAAATCAAAATAAATAAACTCCAACCTGAAAATCTATAGAACGCCCAGCATGAGTGTTAGGTTCTATCCTGCTTTGCCGTCTCCCCTTTCCGAGGCCAGACAAAAAGTCATCATGCGTCCTCTTAGTTCCTGCAAATAAAATTGCAGTAGGCATCAGCACAAGTAACTGGCGACGAACATATCTCCAAATCTTTGAAAACAGGAAAACTTACCACACTGCTGAGTACTGCTTCGAGCAGCTAACAAATCTCCAGCAGGTGAACTAAACATGGGATGAGCCTGACTAACAGGCGATTGACTCATTTTTGAACTTCTGTCCACGCTAATAGGTTGAAGTCTAGGATTATTGGGACCAACGTAGGGAGATTTAGCTAAGGATACAGGTGCTGGAGCCTTTTTAACCTGATACCCAATAAGTCCACAGTGATGATCCCTACAATATATTCAAGAATGTGCACTGATTAGCAAGTAGTTTATTGAACTCAAGAAAAGTGAACATCGGAACGCGAATCTGTTTTACGGAGTCAGTATGTCACACGACCTAGGCATGTTTTCTTCTATTGGCTAGCATGGAAAAATTCAAATTTAAATAACAAGCTCAAAAATCAAATGATTAATTAAGAATAAGAGATGAAGAATATGTACTATAACAACCTCATGGATTTCTAGTTATGAGATAGATTTCAGGTGAAAGGAAAGAACAAAATAGAAATAGACTTCGTCACTATTCTACAATGAACACAAAAGTACCTACCAGTACTCCCAAGTCATTTCCTTCAACCGAGTTTCAAGTTTTTGAAAGAGTGAAGTCCTTTCAAAATCCTGTTTATTATGAGTAGGCTCGATAAAGTTTGCTTCCAATACCCCTAAAAAAACAATTAAAAAATGATTAGTATGCACATAATCCAAAAACGTTAATTTTCAATGAAATATTGATATGTGATGAAGAGAAATTACCTACAACCCCTCTTCCTCTACTGTCTAAATAGCTAACAACATGCCAAAATGGCTGCAAAAAAAAAAGCAAACAAGAGAAGGGGTCATCAACCAAGAAAGATTTGCATTATAAGTCTAAAATTGCAACAAAAACCACTTTAGCTTTTATGAAATCTCAACCCGGATATTTAATTTGCTTATTCTTCCACAATAAAAATGCTTTTTCAGTGCCAGTAATTATTTTGTAAGGTGATATTGTATGAATCTCACTCATGACAAACAAAGGAACTTTCCAGATGATTATCCATGGTTTATCCTCCAAAAGGCCACAAAAACTTTATTTTTACCAATTTTCTTTTTCCTCTATCACAGTTTTTAAAATAGGAAAAAGTTCAAAGCAGTACATTGGTGTTAGAAAGAGATTATCCTCGTGTCATTGCTCACTTTATGAATCAAGTTCAACGGTACTTACGACTATAATTATGTTGCTTGGCCTCCCCATATTACCTTAAGTACCCATTTGTACATACAATCATCTAACATAGGTATGATTACTTTAGCACTTCCTTTTGGACCAAAAACATACAAACACTATTTGTCTGTGACTATGTTGCTTGGACTCCTCATTTCATCTCAACTTCTAAAGTACCCATGCGGACATACAATACTCCAATACAAAAATGATTACCAGAGACTTATTTTTTTCACAAAATAGACAGGGTTGACATGCTAACACATATGCGCATGTGCGAACTCACATGTGCAGAAATGGTCATATACGAAGCTGGGTGTCTTATGAACAGGTTTTATGGGATTTTACCAGTATAAGACGGTTCTTATGGTAGACATTGAAGCCATGAAGATTGACATCAGGAGCTTCCTTCAGAAAGCCAATTGTTGTCAATACTTCCTGCAAAAGTAAACCAGAAAATTTTAATCATACAAAAAGCAATTTTAAAGTACATTTCATTAACAATGTTAATAAGTAGTTGAAAAGGACAATTTATCAATTGATTAGGTGTTAGCTAACTGATATGTTGGGTATTTTAAGTTTTTCACACTAAAAACTTAAGGGTAACAGCACAAATGCACATGAAGTTCAAGATTGAGGGACCAACAAAGGCTCATATCTTATATTTGAATAGAGCTGAAATGAATGCGCATTGATCCTCAATAGTCTCATCTACCTAAATAGTGTCTCTGTCTCCTAACATTTTTAAGGGTGTTAATTTCTAGTAATTTTGATAACTGTTTTTAGTAACAAGCTTGTGAGGCTTGTTCAAGAAGGGAATAAAAGTTCCATTGGAGTTTGCGTCATTTTCCTCTGTTTTATTAGACCTTAACTCTAAAACTAAAAAGACATATCTGGCATCACTTTTGATTTTTGCCAATAGGGTCTTCAGATTTCAGCAGGACTGGAAGACACTATGGCATAATGTGGTCAATAGTATCTTTGCATCTATGAGATTTTGATACATGTACATTATTTCCTCTTCAATAAATACAGTAAAAATAATAAAAATAAAGATGTGCAATCCATGCCATCCAAGAAACAACAAATGAACTCGATAACAAAGAACAAAGGGAGTAGAAAGCATGATAAGTAACCTCTTTAGTGCCCCCAGTTAAAGGTCTGTACATGATGAACTCTGGATACTTGAGACCATGTGCTATACTGTGATGTTCCACAACATTCCCACGCAATATGATACTGAAACTTTGTGGAATCCGCAAGTATAAGATGGACAAGTACATCTGCAAGTAATACCAAGATTTGTAAGTCGGGTAACTAAAAAATCTTTCAGACCATGTCAAACCAAGACTTACACTAAGGGAGAAACGATATTGGTTGCCAATGTGATCTTCACTTATTAACATTCTTGAATTAATTTTCTTAGAATTCTCAGAATTTCGCAGGCGGATATCCTGCGACCAAACAGTCAAGAGATGATTAAAAAAATACAGAAGAAAAAATTTTAGTCTTGCCAACACATATCAAAGTACAAAGAGTCAACCTTAGGATCACTTTCAAAATCGAACTCCAACGTCCCATCATCAGTAAACCATAAGTTGAAAATGATCACTTTGGTTCCATGAGGTCCAATATCATCGAACTGCCATGAAAAACAAAGCAGAATTGAAACTCATCAAAACTTGATACAAAAAAGTGGAAACTGATTTTAGCACACCTTGAATTTATTTTGGAACACCACCTCGTGAGTAGAGAACAAAAAACTGTGCTCTCATTGTGTGTGTGTCAAAATCATTTTCCAAAAATGGTGTACTCTTGAAACATTATACAGTGCAGCCAGTGCCACGCCTACACTTGCATTGCATTACCCGTATATAATAGTTAACCGACATCTATGTATGAGCTTGCAAATTGTGGACGTGAACATGCGGATTCAACCAGCTCAGGTTGTGAAGGATTTGATCAATTAAATTTGTATATCCTTATATTAACCAAAAAAATAATATATAGAACAAAGGTGGTGACTCCAATATGCAAGCCAATGCGAGGATTAGAAGGTCCAAGTAAAACGTCCATTAAGGAGGCCAGAGAATCAAAACTGTTAAAAGTCCCAAGAGATGACAAGGAAACCAGAGAGTTGGTTGGGGGATCCAGCATGACTAGACTCAACTTGGTCTCACTACGTAGATGGGCCTCGATATGATTTGATGATCCAAGTACAACGTCCATTAGAGAGGCCAGAGAACCAAAGCTGTTGGAAATCCCAAGGAAACCAAAGAGCTTGTTGGTGGATCCAACATGAATAGGCTCAACTTGTTCTCACTACAAACATGGGCCTCAATATGATTTGTGTCACTTCATATTCTTGTAGTAGACTCCAGCTGGGGAACGTTACACTTGCTTCATTTCAAGAACATTGTGATTGACCATCAAAAAAAACATGGTGATGTTTTTCCTTTTTGGAACTTAATACTCTAAATTGTCTTATTGCCAAACTCCATCTAAACTTGCCCCAATAAAATGTCATCCCCTAAATATTCCCCCAGCTGTAGTTCCTCCCATAAAATCCACCCCCTGATTACTAACTCCAATCCAGTCAAAGCCTTAAGGTAGATATACAGCATGATTTACCATACGGCTATGACGCTAAATGCATGAGGGGGGGAGGGGGGGAAATAAGGTTAATTCAGCTGCATGAGACCAAAATTATCAACATTTCATCAAATTATTATGATCACTGGCAAGTCTATTAAAGAGATAGCTATCAAGAAGGCTATTAAAGAGATAGCTATCAAGAAGGCTATTAAAGAGATAGCTATCAAGAAGGCTATTAAGTACACAAGCAAGAGCGTGAAATAATAAAACAGAACAGACTACCACACTTTGGTCTCACAGCCTAGAGGGATCACTGCTAGAAATAGCGTGTCTAAAATCCAGGTCATTATTCTCTAATTCAGGGACTATGTCATGCATAATAATATCAGTAGTAAATTGATTTTCTAGTCCTTGAATTAGTGAGATATAGAGAAAATACTCATCAGAGACTTTATAAGCTAACCTGCTTCATAAGCGTGGCTTCAGTTTGATATGGCGACCACTGCAAGATGATGGATAAATTCGACTGGAAATGCTCTTCCCCGTAGCGATATAGAGGGTTGAAGGTGTCAGTTGACATGTTGTACTCATAATCAACCTATCAAAGGAAGTCCAATTGTTTAGTATCCATAACTCACAGTCAAAGAAAGCAGATCTCGTGAAAAAAGGATCAGTATACCCGCTAAGATGATACCGTAACCTTGTACAGTCAACTGACCAAAACGCAACCTATAATATAATCTAGTATAGTAGTAAATACTAAATAGATATAAATATAGAAAACTTAACTTCAAAGTTAGAACAGAAACAGTTGACATAGAAAGGGCTCATGATGATGCAACCCATCAGTGCTATAGATGGTACACTTGTATTGTGTACTGACAAAATTACTTAAATTCAATAGAAAATTGTAGGATGATGTGCAACCAATAAGTACTGACAATTACTTAAATTTGATGAATCAATAGAAAATTGTAGGATGATGTGCAACCAATAACATAATTTCAGTACTTACCATGGGCACAACTATCCTGTCTGAGCCCGTTCGTGACAAGTATGTGTAGGACAAGAGCCCAATGCTTTGAGTCAACGTCCTGATCAAGAGAGAACACAAAAAGGATAAGCATAAGCCAAAAGGGGGGGGGGGGGGGGAATGATTACTTAAATGACCCCAACCCCACACAGAAAAGGGAGTTGGGGAACCTGAGAAATGCTACCAAAAACATTAGCAGTAACATTAACTCCCAGCATCTGAAAATAATTTGGATAGCCCCATCATATTTACATATTTGTTCATATAAAAAGCTTGTTGTAGTCCAATTAGTCAATTATTTAAGCAACACGTTGGAAAAAACATACTACTTCCGTTCCTTAATTTTCTACTCACTTTTTGTTCCGGCTGTTTCACAATTTTCTACTCACTTCTACTTCATACTATTTTCTACTCAGTTCTACTTTATACTATCTTACCTCCTTGTCCCACAATATTTAAATTTTTCCACTCACTCTCTCTTACTTTATCCACAATTTTCTTATACCCACCTTTTTACTACATCTTTCTTACACCCACTAACCTTTTTCAAAATTCAAAAAGTGCATCCACCCCAACCTCTCTCACCTTGTGTACTTGCTTTCTTTGTGCAGCTTCTACCACCCTCGCGACCTTACCTACATCCACTCACCATAGTTTTTTTTCCCATACAAGTTCGCCTATAGCAATAATTTCCACATTATGTTTATTTAATAGCACATAAATTCCCAAAATGCAGGGAAATCAGCAAGAAAGATATACGAAGTATATAATTTTCACCGAGGCCTAGGCATGTTTCCTACACATTGCATTATTTCCATATTTTTTCTAACCTTTTATCTTTGCTTTGAGAAAGTTTGCATGCAAACGTAAGTCCGAAAAATTCACATGTCTAATCACAAGCTAATATACCACATTAGGACTAAGATACCTCAGCAGAAAATATGAGAGAAATACACAAGTCAGAAACGTGAGGCTTCATTTCATTGGTAACCCCACCTTTTGTTGAAATGTCGGGTGAAGACTATAACATCGGCTCCAAGTCTCATGGTGCTGGTCTTGAATCCATTCCCATCTGAGACGTCAAGAGTCAGCTATCAATATCTATAACGGAAGGGAATAAAGACCTCAGAACTGAAGACTTGAACTTACATCTTCCAATTGCTAATTTGGATTTCTTGTCTGAAAAACCAAAACTCATACAACGCCGCATTGCCTCTGGGTCCATTCCACCTCCATCATCTGCCAGAAAGTATAAAGCTTAAAGAACAGTGAAAGTACAGCTCCCACGGGAAGCAAAAAACAACACAATAAACAGAGTGGGTCTTGGATACAAACACAACGCGAAAGACAGGAGTGGGTCTTGGATATAAACACAACCCCGAACAGAGCCGGGCGAAGGGGGAAGTTTCTTAATTAATATTTGAAGATCAACACACCTTGAGTAAGCAAAGCTGGAGTACCATCCCTCGGGTTTGAGACTTTATCTACAATTACAAAAGAGGCTCCGTTTTGAATCTATTAAATTGAACAAACACAAAAGGCAAAAAAGTAAGTGAAATGCAAAATCCCTCGCATGAACAGTTTCCGCCATGATTATGAGAGTTACACGCCATATTGACAAATGGCACAAAAAAATTCTCAATTTTCAGCATATTTCAAAATTTTAATACCGGGACAAATAAAAAATTAAAGACAACTTAATGGATATCTGTTCAACTGAGTTACTGACACCCTCGGTTCGGACTTCAGACATAGTCGTCAAATACAGGGAAGGCAAGTTACAAAAGAAAAGGAGCACATGGTATTTTGTCTGCTACTTGGAACAGTGAACTGGCATTTATATTTTCATTCATCAAATAAAAAAAGCGGAGTTAAATACACAATAACAATAATGACTTTGGACTTGTGAACATAAACAAGTACTCATAGACTGCCGCAAAGGTGAAAACCAAATATGTAACAGCTCTATAAAGTTGTACTGCCTCCATTCCTTAATGTTCTTGACGCTTACTAATTGCAGAAGAATTAAGAAAAGAAGAAAGAGGGTGCAAAAATGGGGTTACAAGTGGCAAAAGTAAGCATGTGGGCAAAAATATGCCCTTTTGTGGGGTAAGGGGGGTAGAAGGGTAAAATATCATTGCCAAAAATGGAATAACATAAAACTGTACAGAACATAAAAGGAAACGACTCATGGGGAAAGTGTAAAGAACAAAAAGGAACTGTGATAGTAGATCATAACTCGTGGCAAGTTCGAATTGAACGAATATACCCTTGAAAAGTTGAAATAGAATTTGTTAAGCGTTCAAAGTCTCAACCAACAGTCCAAGAGAGTAATAGTCACAATTATTTGGCAAACATTACCTCATCAATTGCATTATCAAGAAGTTCTGCAATAGCTGCACAAAAAAAGAGAGACATTAAGAAAGCGAAAGCAACAAACAAGACACTTCTACAGACAAATGAATCCAAAATATTATAAAGTTACGGAAGTTCCATGAGCTGAACCTCCGAAAGCCCACTTATGAGAAGTCGCATTTGAGTGAAGGAACTTGGGGTGAACATGCAAATAATTTTTGCTGTCTGCAAGCAAAGTAGACATATGTCAGAGACGTCAGTGACAGAAGATCCGGTCAATGATATTTTCAGTAGAAGTTATTAAATGGCAATAGAATCAATACGAAAACGATTGATGGCTAACTTTGAACTTGAGATTTCGAAGTAGGCGCATCTTCGTACTGTCCAGCTTTCCAGAATTGTCGACAAAGTGGTGCCTGGCCTATAGATGATGTCGAAAAAGTAGCATCTTCAACAGATGTTTGAATTACTTCTGATACACTGGTGCCATTTTGGACAGTGGTTAAAGCATTTGTTATCCAATAGTCTTCAGATTCATGAGCGCTGGGTAGAACATCCCACCCTGGAGGACCCA